>NC_090872.1:5237669-5250169 GCF_036669935.1 Montipora foliosa | reverse complement strand
TGCTTTAAAATGATCGCTATTTTGCAGTCAATAGCCAACAACGGAATACCAATCACCCCTCGGGGGAGACTGGCGCTTGCTGCCAGGACCTTCCCAAACGGAATGCAGTTTCCAATCTCATAGCGAGAAGTACAATTTCGACACGCGAAAACGAGAAATGTAAGTATGAATTATTTTAAACACCTGGCATTTCGATTACCTAAAAAATGTCCTTATGCGTGCACGGTTTTAAATGATGTACTCGCATGACATTTCGTTGGCGTTCCAATCAAGCTCTTAAAGCAAAAAAAACTTAAAACGTTTCAATGAATACAACAGGAGTAGAAAATGTCATTGCTTCCTCCACTACGAGGACGACTTATCTTTCTTTTTGCTTCGTGAAAACAGACCACCAAATTTACGATTTGAACTTTTTCCTTCTGAATCTTCGGATGTATGTCCTTCTCTAAATTTATCGGTTTTCTCCGCTTGCTTCTTCTTCTTCTTCTTTCCATATTGATCCTCCTTCAAGTCAATTTCATCGTGATTTAAGTTATAATCCGCAGAATCAACAGTGGTTTTGTCTGGCTTTCGCTTACTGCTATGCCGTTTGAAGCTTTTTTCTTTCTTGTTCTTCTTCTCGTTGCAGTTTTCCTTTAAGTCACACTCATCGGGAGATGCGGAGTTCTTCTCAGAGTCTGACACAGCAGCAGCCATGCCTTTACCAACTTTATCAACCTTATACTTGTGCCTACTGCCAAACATTTTAGAAATTCCGCGCGCGACCAGCGATTTGTTTCGTTTAACTTTGGAAGAGGACGTATTGCTTGGAGGAGTCAGAGAAGTATTCGCTGGGTCTCGAAGTTCCATTAACGGACTGGATGGCTTGAAACTTACGCCTGCCGGCTCGCTTGCTCGACGTTTCCTCGGTTTTCTTCTTTATAATCTTCGCTTTTATGTTCTGTAAAGTTCTCTATTAGTTCTCCCAAGTTATCATTTTTTGTTTCCTCGAGAACCTCCCTTTGGTTTATTGTCACTAGAGGTATATCTTCCTGTGGGTCTTCCCCGTTTTCTGTAATTCGTTTGCGTTTGTTTTTATTTTCAGTTTTGTTTTCTTCTATTTTCTCTAATCGCCTTTCTAGATTTGCTGCTGCGCTGTCATCAATTCCGCCATGAATGGTTTTGTCATCACGTGGTTGGCTCACTGTCTCAATCTTTCTGTTCTTTTCAAAGAGACCTTCGTCTTTGTTCATCGCAAGTCCACCCGTTTTCATTGATTGGCTTTCAGAAGTGCTCGCTGTACAATTCGTCGTGTTTTCGCGAGAAGAATCGAAGTGTTCAACTTCCAAAGGAATATCAGACAATTCCAACGAAGTATGTGATTTGTTTTTGCGGTCTCGGGTTGGAGTTGAAGAGGTGAAACTTCCTATTTTGATGTCTGATTTGCTGTCTGGGATCTTACCAGAATTGAACTCTTTACTTGCCCCATTCGATAATTCTGCACCTATCTGTGCGCCCGAAGAAAGTGCAACTTTCTGTTTAGCAGCAGCTAAATTGTTTCCTTCCCTCACTATTACAAGGTCCGGCTTCTTCATGTCCTTATTTTGTTCATTTGTTACCAAACGACAAGGCTTTTCATGAACTCCGTTAACAATTGCGGCATCCTCAGTTTTGCTGGCAAGTTCGTCCGCCTGAGCAATCGAAGATTTATCATCGGTAGGGGATGCCTTTGAGGATTTCAGTTCCATTCTCGGGGAGTTGCTTTTATGCTCCTGTTGAGTTTGGCTCACTAAATCTTCGTGGGATTTACATTCTGTTATCGCAGAAAGAAAATTAACTCCTCGACTTTGTTCACCAGTGCCTCTTTGGTTGTTCCTTGTAAAACTGTTTGTTGGTGAAGGAGATTGTGTTTCGCTCGCAGACACCGTGTCCAGTGTTTTGCTTTTATCAGAGAACACATCCTGCTCGGCTATCACACGGCCAACCCCAACCCCACTTTTACTGGTTAATACTGGCGAGCTTCCATCAGCGTCCGGAAAGACGACCGGTAAAGGGTCTGAAAAAATAATAATCATGGATAACTATACTCCATACTTCAATAAACCTCTCAATTCCCTTAGTAATAGTTTTTTGAAAATCGAGGTTGTAAATAAAGACATCAAAAATTTGTGATATTCACCCACGCGTATGTTTATCACGTGATCGTAGCCTCGTTTCCATGCAAAAAATCCCTCAGGGGGTCGACCCAACGATGTCAGTCGGGTACTTGTGACATTAATTTATTCACGTGATTTTTAATGTCACAGGATGTTATGCAGGCAACTTGAAGCACTACCGACTGGTGGTAGATCGAGTTACTGGGTAACGTGCAGTCGATGATTGTGAAATAAAGAAAGATCATTTCTGGTGGCCTGACTAAACACCTTAGTTACGGTCAACCACGGGACGGTAGGTTCCTCGATTGTTCCCTATCAACGCTGTCCTTGCAAAGGAGATCAAATATTTTGAGACAAGCGTCTAAAATGTTTTAGAGACTAGAATTTTCTTAACAAAAATAATCTCGAATCAAAAAATTCCTACATGGAAAATATTTCACGCTAAACCAAACATGAAAATTGCTGTTTGGGCATGCATATTTCGCTTGACTTATCACGTTGAGAAGAAGTCACGAGAGTGACCTTGGATCTCTCCAGAAAGGTTCAAACTCAAGTGATATGGATAAAATTACGAAAACATTTCGTACTATTTCAATATATCAGGAAGTTCCCTTGTGGTTTTCTTTTGGCAAAGTCATTACAACATTTCATAATCAACTTACAACATTTGGAGTTCGCCCTGTTACTATTTTCGAAAGCCAAAAGAAATCAATAACAAATTTCAACTGCTCTGACATATTTATTTCAATTACGCTAAATCGCGCTCTTGTGAGCATCTTTTTCGAGAAAAATGTTTCGTTGGTTTACGACAACAATAAAGAGCACTTGAATAGGGAAAGTTTTTAGAGACAACACTTCTGTTGTCATGGGAGATGTGAAGTAGACAACACGATCTCTTCCTCAAATCATTGAAGAATTATCCTTCTTTGTCAGTTTGCTCCATTTAGATTACTCTGTCCCAGGACTTGTGGTAGCAGGAAAAAAAAAAAGAAAGAAAAATAAAAAATATTTCTTGGACGGGATTTGAACCCGGAACACCACTTTGAAGGAACTGTTTTTATCCACTTAACCACTAAAGATCAATATCTTACCAAAACTAATCACTATATATATAAAATCATTGCTGAATAATGGTTAAGCCTAAGGCTTGATTTTAAAATGGTTAGCTTTCTTTTGAAGTTTGGTAACAGACATTTTTCAATGTGTAAGCTTGCTTTTTAGCGGGTGTTAATTACACGTTTACAGCGGCATTTGGAAGAAAAAATATTGAAACTTTTAAAAACATGACATCCTCGCAATTAGTGATGTGGTAGTCTCGTGGTTAAGTGAATGGGTTATCATTCAAACGTTCCAAGGTTCGAGTCCTGCGAGTCCAGACATTGGGGTTCGGCTTAAAAAAAAAGATTAATTTCCCATGATCCCTACTGAGCTCTCAGTGTCCAAAATGAACGATAATACTTCACTTCGAGCAAATTGACGATTAAGAGTAATCCTTCAATTGAGGGAGAGACGTGGTTGGAAATGGACAGTTAAGCGCATTGATAGCACCCAAATGTTCTCGTTTTGCCCAAACGTGCATTTTAAGAATACTTCAGTATGTTTCATAATCTTCAAGTTCTTCTTATTAAACGCCTTGGCTTGAATACACGGCCTTCATTGGGAGGTCTGTCTCCCAATGAATATTGATTGGCCAATCAACTGTAGCATTTTGCCTTGGCAGCGAATATCGTGGAGGCTTTTAAAGGTTAGAATAGCAACAACATCGCACAAGTAGAGAGTATTTTGTCAGCAATAAAGACTGTTTTCATTGGGATTTATTCAAAATGTTGCGGTATTTTGCTAGAAGTGTCCTCGTCGTTACAGGAGAATCATTAGAGAGATTTAACATGACGTTTAAGTGAGCACGTGACCATGATTTTCCCGCCATTTTTCTCCTTTGACGGTTACCGCTTTGCCGTTTCTACGTGAAAGTGTACATTTTCGCGTTTGCCGAATACGTGGAATTTTTTCCCGTTTTTCTTCCATATAATAAGTTGTTTGTGGAAAAAAAGAACCCAAAAACCATTTTCCGGTAAGTCAAACAAGGAAAAGTTAGGTATCGTGTTACAGAACGTTCATAACTGACAATTTTTTTCATGAACTCACGTTCACTTTCTGTTGACTCACAAAACTGTTTCATCGAAACTCGCGAAATTTGGCGGGTAAGTATTTTCAATTTACACAGCGTCTTTTTCTACCAACAAGGTTAAAAAAGACTCTTGAGTTTTTGTTATCAAAACACTCGAGATTAAGAGAGTCCATTCCGAGGTGCCGTGGGTCACGCGAAGCTTAAGTCACAAGCCTTATTCCATTTTACGTGAAACGTGAAATGTGAAACGGCAAGCCGACGTTTCGTGTTGTTAAATCTCTCTATTATCAAGCAAAATATATCGTTTATAACTAAATATTCTCAAATTGGAAGACGCAAAAATAACAGAACTTTATTCAAACTTATAAATTTTATCAAAAAAATTTTTTTAACCATTCTAAGTATTATAACGATACAAAAATTAATTGGCTTTTCCTGCGGTTGCCAGAAACTGAAAGAAAAATAAATAACTTTACAAGATGGTGGCCTTGCAGTCTATCTATAATCAAAGCGAAAAAAGCACTGAGAGATTTAGGTTTGTGTGTAAGTGTCATCTGATAAAGCTCTTAAATATAGTTAGTTTTACTGAATGAAACAAATTCAATATTTTTTTTTTACTTCATCATCCTTTCCTTTTTTAAGATTACCTCCATCTTCGTGGGATAGCCTACTACGTCTGGTCATTGGAGATGCTGATTTAGTTTTACTAGGCGGCGTGTTCTTGGAGCTCTTTCTCAGCGGGAAACCTTTCCTGATTTCTCCCAGAAGTCGATCCACAATACAGCCTTCCTTTTCGTCATCTACTGGCGGTATTTTCCCCTTTTTCACTGTTCCACCTGCTTTAGCATTTTTCTCCGCTTCTTCTTGTCGTTTCTTCTCGCGCGCCTTACGTCTCTCTTCTTGAATGCGAAACTGTTCGTTTTCCTAAAAGCGGCGATAAAAAAGAGATGATCACTACTTTTACTCGGTTGTTTGATAAGCGAGAATTCGGTTACGTCAACTGAGCTGAAAAAAAAAAAAAAAGACAAAACTACAAATTGACCATCGTAGGGAAATGAAGCACTAACATTTCAAAGCGCTAGCCCTTCGTCAGAGCACTCTTTATCCATTCCTTCTGACGAAGGGCTCAAGCTGGAAAAGTAACCTTTTCACGAAGCCATGGAAAAAAAAGATCGAAGGCCCGGAAAGCGAAGATCCCCTTGTCAAACAGTTAATGGAAAACAAACATGATTTGTGTTGTGCTTTAATTGTTTTCAATGGCTGGCGAAACATTTCCGGTGAATTTTCGAAGGGTCTTCGTTTCCCACACACACAGGCCGATAAGTGCAAAACGAAGACCACCTGAAATTAATTAAATGGCAAGGTACGTTACTTCTGTTGTTTACAACGGCTATTGAGCCATTTCGGTTGAACTGTCCCAGATCTTCCTTTTCCACACAACCAAATGTAATTTTGTCAACTCAGTTCGCAACCAAAATCACATCTCTAAAACCCACCGACACAGTTTCTTCACAAACTAACTTCATTAACTTGTTATAAGGGAATCTTTGCTTTGACATACGAGTTTAATCACGGAAAGCATCATGCCATTTACAAATTGACTTAAACAAGTGAAGGAGCACTTTAGCTTTGATAAGGAGCCAGTTATTAACCATCAAAAACTGATAAATTCTTGGGTGGCAAAAGCACTAATGATCGCTTACATTCTTCGTAAATTTCGAATTTTCAAAGCATCATTCAGTTGCTCAGAGATTATCCAGTATTGGGCACTTTGACGTTGTGCGAGGAGACAGGGTCGAGAACCTTGTTGAATTGCATTATGGGACTGTTTTGGGGGACGCATTTTCATCATTGCGTGCGCGGAGCAATAACTCAAGTTGCAAGAACGCGATGTACCACGAGATGAGCTTCCTAACCTCCAGAAAATTGTACAATGGCTCGCTTGCGTTGCCAAGGTGCAAAATTGTCCGGAAAACGAAAAGATTTGATCAAAAGGTCAGTGGGACCGTGGTACACAAGACGTTTACTTACTAACAACGTAAGTTGTTAATATTTAACCCGAAGTTAATGGTTGTCGTACAAGAATTTACGAAAGTCTCTTTGCTTTGCAGAGAAAACGACTGCCAAAACAGTCCCACAATGCAATTCAATAAGACTCTCGACCCTGTCTCTTATGCATCCTCAAAGCGGCCAGCTTTCAAATTCAGAGATAGTTCATTACGCAATGTACTTTCAACATTTAATACTGACTGATTAGAAAACGATAACGCTATGCTAATGAAGCAAAAAATTCCCCGAAAAGCGCAGACCGACAAAATTAACTGAAATAAGTAACTTCAAGGATTATCACTTGATAAAAAAAAAATTGCGCAGTTTTCAATTCGTATGCTGTGAAACCAAAACAGGAATACTACATAACGGAGACGCAGAATACATGGGCAATCAAGCCAGCCGATAAAAAGCAAAACAAATACTTTGCAGAAGTCGCTCAGCGAAGGGAAAAAAATTGAGCGAGCAAATCACGATTGCTTTTGTGTTTCTGTGTAATTGGGTGAGACGTGACGCGGGATTTTAAACCACTCATTGAGCAAAGCGTTTTAAAACCGGAAAATTCGCGAAAACTCTCTTTGAAAATTCTATTTGAAAACCAGAGACCACTGAAAGTTATTTTTTGATTTGCTCGCTCATGAAAAAATAACTTTCCCGCGCCGCATCAGGTTTAAGCGCTGATTGGGTTATACGATTGTCATAGTCTGTCGTGATTGACCAAAGTTATCATCCCACAATCTATTTCGCATTACAAGAGGCTGCACTCGACCAAGGAACCACGTTCACTGGGGAATTCATGATTCCACCCTAGAAGGTGAGAGGGACAATGGAGAGGGACGGGGAGGGGTTGGTGAGTAGATACCATGGATTTAGAAAAAGCAACGCTAAGATTTATTCAAAAAGATATGGGTTCAATTTTTTTCTTTTTACCTTTTTAGCTGTAATAAGTTGATCACAGAAAGTTTTGAATAAAGACAACAACTCCTGCAATTTTAACTTGCCCTCATCTTCACAGAAGTACTGTGCAAGTTGTTTTGTGAGATCGTTGATCTCGGCTAGGCCGCTGTCGAGTTCTTGTGCCTTTTTTTTCGCAGCCTGAAAAAAAAAAAATACACAAAACGCAAATGAAATACAACAGAAACAGATGCCGGGAACGCGATTTCCTCGATGAAGAAACTATTTTTCTGTGCAAAAGATAAGCGCAGTTATGAAATAACGTTTCCAGGATTCTTTATAACTGTTAAGTTCTTTCAAGAACTACGATTATCTTTTGCCCCGAAAATCGTTCCCTGACTGTCGTTCCAATATATGACTTTCATATCCACGCCATTTTATATTCCCCTCTTCCGGGATATATCAAGGGTACTTACAACACGGCGGCTCCACTCAGGTTCTGGGTGTTGTGTGACGTATGAGTTTTATAGTGGTGCATTTTCCAGTAAAATAGTAAAATAACAAACTGGCAAATAGGCCATTTGTATAATAGAGTGATTTGGTAACGGCTGGTGGACTTGTATACTACACATGTCACATACATGCTCACGGCGGTTGACAATTATTTCTCGGGCGCAGAGTAAGATCGTACGTCAGCTTGGAACGGCACCTCTGGCAGCTGCTATCAGTCGATAATTGATTTGACCTACCCACCCTGCCCATGGATGAATGTGAAAGGAGGACAGACCACAACTTTCACGCACAGTGCGTGGTTTCTTTACCGTCCAACGGTGTGGATTATAAAAGGAAGGGCTGTGAGAAGGGGCCGGCCTACGGTTTATAGTCCTTACCCGATTAGCACTTTCTGCTGAGTAACTTAAGACCCCGCTGATTGCTGTTCCGACCGGGTTTCGAACTCGCGATCTCCCGCACGAAAGACCGCGATGCTCAACCAACTGAGCCACTGGACGGTGGTTGGTCGTCTACCAAGACCTAGCCTGCCTAGCTGGTGGTATTAGGGAGTTTAAACATGTGACATTTTTGAGCCGCGGACGGAAACCGAAAATGACCATTTCGCATGCCAGGACAATAGTGTCTCCCAGATTTTTAACCTAATCATCTCTAATGGAGGAAAGATACTTAGCAATATAAAGGTGGTGATGGCAAGACAAACTAAAAGGGAAAACATGTCACTTTCGGTTGCCGTCCACGGCTAAAAAACGTCGCATGCGTAAACTCCCAATTGTTGGCGCGAGATGCAAATTAACGAGCGGCGAAGCCGCGCGGAGAATGGGGAGGGGCGCACAGTAATTTTGAATTTCGTGCCAAAATAACGCCAGCTGCGCAGGATTGTTTTTTGTGGGTTTTATTGCCCTCGAGTCCCATTTAAGCTTGGAATTTTTTATTCTTCTTCAATTGATTAAGTTGTTTCATCAACCGAGTTAATCTTGCGCTTTGAAAATACTATCTCCACTCGGTAAATTGACAGGATATCACAAGCAAAAAAAACGAAAGTTCCACCTCCATGAAATCATTAAACTTCTTTGAAACGTCTTTTGGCCCATTCTTCATCGCTTTTTCTAGTTCTTTCAGCTTGGCCTTGAGATTTTTCACCTCCTCTGTAATGTTTTCAACAGATAATCTACAGAAAAAAAAAGTGGTTTCATCGTTGTAAATAAAACATTGAAGTCTTGTCCACAAATACATATCACTCAATTGTTTTCAGATTCAACAACAATTTTTGCGCGCATTGTTTGCCAAAGGCGCGTCTACCTCGCAATGCACAAACCATGTTTTGCCCTCCACTCGAAAACCGCTGACAAAATGAATTAGTTTTCTTAGAAATGGATTTGGAACGGCTGTGGATCGGCCAATTAAGTTCGATGTCTGAATCAACAGGCGTATTCTAAATTTGTGTCTGTCGAAACTCTAATTAAGTTCGGCTCATGAAAAGTACGGCGTCTGAATCAGGCCTTTGGAGAAAATTGCATTTCGAGCGAGCGATATTTTGGCAGATTTCAATTCAGCTTCAGTTCTTAGCGAAGTCATATTCCAGTTTTCGGAGAACCGAGCTTCATAACCAGTTCCCTCTATAAACTATGATAAATACGGGTTTAAAGTCCGTAAGACAGAGAATGAGCGAATTCCTTACACTTGGATTGTTGTCAAAACCTTAATTTTGGTAAGTTTTCGTTACTAGGGAGTTTAAAGACGAAGCAACGGATACGGCAACCAAAAAGTCAGTTCGAGTGGTTATAAGTACTTCGCTATTATTCCGTCTTGTTCACGCAGTGAAATATTTGCGAAGAATTCTACAACTGGATTCAGTGGCTCCCACAGTCTTAAGGTAAAGTTAGAAACGGGAAAAATCACTCTTTTTGGTCGCGTCTTTGTTGCTGAAAATCAAATTTTCACGTTGCTGTTTTTCAGAGCACAGCCAAGAAATGTATACCCTGGTGGTTTCCGGTGTCGGTCATCGGCCTTCGGCCTTCGGCCGCCGAAGCGAAGCGAAGAATTTCCGTCCGCCGCAAGCGAGGAAAAACCTCTGGTACCCAGAGTAAGAAATGTACTTAAATGCGTACCGCACGTGCAGCACGTTCATTTTTCCCATAATGCAGTTTTGTGGCGTTGTCGATGTCGATGATGATGGGAATAAACGCGAAATAACTACGATAGCACTAAGTTATATTTTGAAGTGACGTTTTCGCTTAACTCCCATTTAACCCTTAGTTATGCTTTGTTATATCTTCTGTTCCAACATTGCACCTACTTGACTGCCTTGTCCAGGTGTATCATGTCATCCGGAAACTTCAACACTTCCTCACGCTTTTCTTCGGCAACCTTAAAGACAGAGACACACAAGACATTTGAGTCAATCAATCTTTTGCTGCAAATAGACCTTATTCATAAATGGCGGTCAATTTATAATTCTTTTGTCGAAGTGCAAATTAGCCTACCAAGCCTCGATACCATACAGTGAATTGAAAAGATTTCTTGCTCTGAAATGAGGCTTGGTAGGCTAATTTGCACGTGGACAAAAGAATTGTAAATGTGATCGCCATTTATGAATAAGGTCTATACAGGTGAATTAGAGGAGGGAATGTCTGGTGATGTAAAAGGCACAAAAGTAGCAAATGCATCTTCCCACAGTGCACTAGCACGTAGATCATTAACATTTTCTGTGAATAATAATAATAATAATAATAATAATAATAATAATAATAATAATAATAATAAGCTGTCCTTGGATTGAAAGCAAGTCTAAGAAGAAGGAGGAGAAGACACTGAAGTATAGTCCACTACGATGGGAGCTTTTAAGCTCATATCCGGGAAAAAGTTGCTTTTCATCAAGTTTACATCATCATGATAGATGTCTTGGGAGGCTGGTCAAGCGAGTTGGATACAAGTATTGGGAAATTGCTAGGAAAAGAAGCAAAGATGTGCTGAGGAACATGCAAAAATCAGTGTTGTCAAGCACACTGAATATTGCACGGGTATTCAATGTTGCAACGTGATGTCTATGCGGGAGGGATACTTAAGATGTAAGTAGTCTTTCTTTTGTAGCTTTTAGCTTTTCCTCTCTTTTATTTTTAATGATTCTTGTAGTCAAGTTTCACTTTCACTTCTCACAGGATACACTATGCGCCCCATGTTTCATTTTAATGTAGCATAGGTGTTTTTACTGCATCATCATAATAATAATCCTGAATAATTAACTTTATTTAAGTGTGGGCTGGTTTTTGAGAAGAGGGGAAAACCGGAGTACCCGGAGAAAAACCTCTCGGAGCAGAGAAGAGAACCGACAAACTCAACCCACATATGGCGCCGAGTGTGGGAATCGAACCCGGGCCACATTGGTGGGAGGCGAGTGCTCTCAAGATTTTGACCAATCACAAGAGTTGAAATCAAAAGCCAAGAAACGTTTACAATTTTACATGTTCCCCACATACGATTTCTGTGGAATTCATTTAAACTAAGACCAGATGAAAGATGGGAGATGGTTGGAAAGTAAGGATGAATATAATACTGCTTTTATGAAGTTTTGTTAACTTTTGCTGTTTAAGCCAATCAGAAGTAAGTACAGACAATAAAAAAGTTATCACCTTTTTGCATACCAATTGAATTCCAACATGTTCGTTGCCGTTGTTGCTATCGTTCTTATCTGGACCGTTTCTTAATAAAAACCTGGCGTCCAGTCTTAAGTTGACCCCCGCGAGCAGTAATGCAAAATCTCAATCAGCCGCACAAACTGCTTTAAAACTCTACCAATAAAAAACGCTCTTTAAAAGAGAAAAGTAACAAACGGGATTTACTTACGTGTACCAAGAAATGCATCAGATTCATGCGAGGCTTGTTAGCTCGTGTATCAACAATCTTGAGAAGTGAGTTGATTTTAAAGGCGACAGCATTCCCGGCGTATCCACCCTGTGGCAAGAAAGAAACAGTAAAAGCAAGAGTCCATTGCAAGAGTAAGAATCTGGTATCAGATTTGTCCCCTATAAGCGTCAAAACTCAATGTTATGCCCAATTCAAATCTCCCGGGGTTAAGTAAGTTCTTTGTGTATTGTATTTGTATTATAGTGTAGTATTTACATTAAATTATATGGAAATACCTGGAACAAAACGATTTACTCCCAAAGGGTTTGAATTGAGTACAACATTGAGTTCTTAGATTTCGTCTAATGTTTATTTTCCCGCAAAACTTGGTTTCAAAATAGACACTTTTCCGACGCTGATGGGGCAAATCTTACTCTTGGATGATCGACTCTTGGTAAACGTTGAAAGCGATTTACTTAATCCTGGATTGGTGGAAACTTTTCTTTTAGTTTACATATATACCGATCAAAACTGTTTCCACAAGATTCAAAGCCTTCAATTTTGAGATACACCTCTTGTTTTCCTACAGCATAAAATTAGATGTTAAAGGTGTTTTTGACTGGAGAAACTAAAAAAATCGTTGACATTTAATTGCGGCCCGCGCCTGATTAGTGTTAATTGTCTTTTGAACAACTGGGCTGTCGAAAGTTGATCACACACAGCTAGGATCCCAAATGGCACTTACCGAGTTTAGGAAGTTGCCTATGATAAGAATCAACTGAAGAACTTCGGGCAGAATCTTACTCTGAAGAATATCTGGAAAATATTAATTAAAATAAGGAAGACACTGAAATTAACTTGAAAGCACTCAAAGGGAAGAACGTAACGTATGAAATACCAAGAGAAACAACAGTCGAATTGGGTAGAATAAGAGTGGT
>NC_090872.1:5192669-5227669 GCF_036669935.1 Montipora foliosa | reverse complement strand
ACCAATCTGGAAAACACATCATTTGCGGTTTTCAGGCTTATTCTAAATCCCACGTTTCAACATGGGGAAGTTTCAACTTGACATCAATAGGCTAAATTTCTCAGCTTTCTCAATACAAGGTTAAAAAGTAAATGCAAATAAAATTCGTCAGCAGTTTTTAAGGAATTCGTTGGTTCATTGAAAACATGCACTCTCAATTAAATTGCACAATTCATGCGGTCTTGATGCCTCTTCTCAATTTATTTATTTCAGTTAAACTTGTCTCTGAAGTTTTCGCCTTTCCTTACCTTAAAGTGCTCAGGATATCCAGCAGTCCCAAACCTGATAAAGAATAAATGGGAGCCATCACGTTTTCGTAAGACGAGATTCCATGCTTTTACACTTTTTAAACTTTCTACAACGAGCCTTACTATTTTGGCCAAAGGACAAAAAATATCGCGCACAGCATTTATAATGAAACGAGTGCAAGCGGTTGTAAAAGGTAATTAGAAATCTCACAATATACAGAGGCGGTTTCATAAAAAGGTCGAGAAGATGGAACACCTGCTTCAGTAATAATCTTAGAATAGAATAGCTTATGGTGATCTTGATTTGGTTGCCCAAATTGCAAGGAATATTGACATCTCAAGCGCTTCATGCGACAATTGTTCGTTGCAGACAGGAACACGAAACCACTGGACTACAGAGAAGTGAGATTGGACCGATTATTTTGAAGATATCAAACTGCGATAGGCCACGATAGAAGGGAAAAATACCCACACAATTATAATAAAGCCATCATGAAAATAAAGTTAAAACCAACAGGGTCGTCTTTCTATTCAAATCATTAATGAGCGCAGCGAATGTGGTCACGATTGATTTAAGGCCGACCAATAAGCGTAGCTATCGCGGGGCTCGTGGCCTCTCAGGCAACACACGGCTCATATAATCTCTAAATCAGTCATTGGAACTGGTGAGCAGACAGGTCTGTTATTTTTAGAATGAAAGTTTATTGTTTCGGCTAATTGTTTGCTTAGATCCATTACTTACTGCGCCAAACAAATCGCTCGTCGTTGCACAGGCCGCTGCCTCCCAAATGACTGAAAATTGTTCAGCCCTCATACTGCAACCGAGTGACTTGTGCAAGGACCTATACAAGTAAGATCAATAATCGTGTGCCCACGAGTTTCCTGTACCTCTCGATGGTAGAACATCAAGATCACAGCTTCCACTGTTGTGAGGTTCTTATGATGGGGAACTGGAAGGTTTTTTCCCAGTGTGAACGCGACGCTTTGCTTTAGCACGCTTATTGGTCGGCCTTACATCTTACGCCACATTCTCGGCCAATCAGAGGCGAATGCGAAAAATAATTTTGACGTGCTCGCGTCCATTTTCCCAAGCTTACTCTTTCGCTTACTCCCGGTTACCTATGTTTAGTTTTGCGTTGTGATTGGCCCATTTGATTGCCTTCGTCGGTTGTGATTGGCCAAAGCAATTATACTTTATTTCCCGAACTTCACTTATCTTACCTGCAAATTCGTTTCGTAATCTAACGCGCTCGTCAAAGTCTTCAGTGGCGATAAGAATAGTGTTAATGAACGCTAGGCACGTAGTCATGTATGGAACCACTTCGGCATTTTTCAGTTCATTAATGATCAGGCTAAATCTGTACCTTTGTCCTTTGGTCAGCTAATTATGAAAGTAAAGAAAAAATAAACGTCAATAATTAAATCAAGAAGGGAACTTTGCGCTGTATCATTCAAGCGAGTGCTTTCAACTTTATTGAACTTCATACCTTATAATTCTCGAGTGCATCGATAGCCAGTTGATGTCCTTGACTGGAATAAAGACACAGCGCCGACAGAAGTTCAAAAACTTGTTTTTTGATCATGGTGTTGTTTGTGTCGAGAGCTGAAAAAAAGAAATAATCACAATTCTCGTTATTTCGCTTTAACCCTTTCACCGCCATCAATGCCATTGACACGAACAGATTTTACTCTGTCTAACGCCAGACGATTTTACTCTTCAATGGGGAATCCTTCGGTTGATTCGGAAGTAAACATGAACAAGAATTTTTCATCGAGTCAAGTAATCAGCGTAAAGCCTGGTTTACACTGCTACATAAGCATAAGTATAACCATAACGACGTTCACACATGCTGCATAAGCATAAGAGAAATAACATACGCAAGCGCAGTTAGCTCCAGAAAAAACTCGCCGGAGAATGGGAGGAGCAAAGTTTCCAAAATGACGCAGAAGAAAAAAAAATTCTCCTCCTTCTACTACTACTACTACTTTTGCTTCGTAGAAGAAGACGACGGTGACGAGAAAACAGACTTAAAGAGGTCCTGTTGGGAAAGGGATATTTCCGAAAAAGGAAAGAACAAAAAAACTAGGGAACTGCAACCAACGGACCGAGAGTTTTGTTTCTGGCGATTTGTCGTAAAGGAAGAGGATAATTGCGAACCGCCTCAGCAAGATTTAGGCACTATTAACTTGAATATCCGTTGGCATCAAAAACAGCAGACACCTCGGTCTTACGCTTATGTTTATGTTGCACCCGTTTACACAGTTATAAACGATTCCTTTCTCTAATGCTTATGCTTATGTCACTCCCGGTTTACACAGCTTATGCTTATGCTTATATTCATGCTTATGTTTATGTCACAGAGTAAACAAGGCTTAATTGCTCAAAGGTAAAACTTCCCGTTTTCCCTGTCTTTCCTTAAAAAAAAAAAACTAAACGACTAAGGAAATTATTTTGTCTTGGCAAAATTTTTTCGAATTAAGTCAAGTTTCTTGCCTCACTTCAGTTTTTAAAGCCATTGCGACAGTTTTCAAAAAACTAAACATTTGCGACAAAATAATACATAAATTTCTACTGCTCATAATTGTGCACAAATAATGCACGGTAGTTTTCTCTTGATGTCTTTCCTTGAAGCTAAGTGAAAGTCGATATCTAGATATCTACAACACAAATGCAACAGTCACGCGTAAGTACACAAAACATTCAATTGAGACATCCTCTGAGTAAATAAAATATATTAAAATTGGGACTGTCTCGCTGTTGCAAAATTGAAAGATTTTTTCGGCAAAAATTAAATCAATAAGGAGAAAGTTTAAGGGGTATACTAATATTACACATGCCACTGAGTTTACTTTATTCAGTTTAGCAGAATGAATTTTTATAATCAGAAGCAATTAATTGCCTACCCCAGCGGGAAGGGAGTTGGATTTTTCGTCTGAAGGACTTAATTTGCGCTCTCCTTTTGTTTTTAATTTCCCGAATCTGAATTCCAGTGAGACGAGAGGGAAGAATTGTTATCGTTTCTTTACGATACCGGAGCAAATTGTCACTCGTAAATTTGCGTGGGTTTGCTTGGAGTATTTTTTAGGCATCTGACAAGTCAAAAGACAGAAATGTCCAGGCCATTCCTTGAGTCCTGATATTAAATAATGTATTCGTTCTTCCTGTGAGGCCAGCGTAAATTATAAAAGCTAAAATGAGTTCCTTGGAGAGTTTCCAAGAAATCTTTAAACCCATTAGAAAATTTTCGTGAAAACCAAGGCACATATTGCGCCCGTATGTATATCTAAAAGTCGTAAATTAGCTTTCATATAAAAAATGGCTCCAATTTTTCTTTTTGGCCACGAGACAATTTCTTTTCGAAAAATTGCAACCCAAAATAAACGGGTGCCAGTTTTTGTATTTTTACGAGTCTTGTAGGTTTTCCCACAAAAGCTACCAAAATATTGCAACCCAAAATAAACTGTTGACAGTTTGTCTTTCTACAAGTCTTTAGTTTTTCCACAAAAAATGTCAAGACAAAAAAATTAAAGCAAAAAACAAAGCCAACCTTTGGCTAAACTGCGAACCAATGATTTGTTTTGCACCAGGGAATCAAGACCTTGTTTAGAGTTCATGACGGCTTTGATACAATTCACGCACTCTAACTGCATGAAAGCTTCCAAAAATGCCATTTTCCCAGACATAGTTAATCTCTCCAGAGATTGAAAAAGAACTTCCAGTCCACCTTGAATAAGAAACTCCGATATCCATTGATTAGAGCTTGTTTGGAGCTTCGTTTTGAGCCCGGAAAAATTCTGAAGACGTGAAGTGCGGAGTAAACGAACGCATAATTCGGCTGAAACATCACTGGAAATGGAAGAGTTCTCAACTTTATCTTCACCTCTCGAAGAATTGAACCGGTGTCGCACGACTTCCCATCTTTTGGCGATGCTACAATTAGCCATTAAGGCAACGGAGTGAGGCATCGAGGTGTGAAATTTCTCGTGCTATTATTACAACCAAGCTTCTCAATAACAACCCACTTGCGGTTAACCAGAAAGCACGTTTTCAGGTTATTACACAAGGAAAATGTCTCTTGGATTGCCTTGCAAATCCCGTGTAATATTTTACGAAAAATACACGCAAGATATCAATGATGAACACTAGCCACCTTAAATCTCTTCAGTGCCAAGACATTAAAATCGAAACAAAAAAGCTCCAGGGCCATGAAGAGACAGAAGTTCGTAAGTGATACTGAGATGCAACACAAGTCCTTGTCTTGTCATTCCGCATTTAGACAGTATTTTACATTAAGAGGTCGAGCTTGTGGTCAAACGAGATGTCATTTTCTACTGTTTGCCATCGTTTGACGAGAAGATATGCCATTGAATTCATTAATTAAGACACAAAAGAGCCAGAAGAGGTTTTAGCATATCGAACTAAAATTTCGGAATCATTCGCCGCCGCTAAATCTTGATCTATGAAAGAAAGATTGTATTCGTGAGCTTTCCATTAAAAGTACGATTTAAGTTGCAAATCGAAGTCAACCATTTGTTGATTATCCGTAAACATTAGCCATCATTACAAAGAGAAAAGATATAGTGCAGCTGCAGGTGCACAGTTGAAGTGATCTAAGTCTAATGGCCTATTAATTTAAAGGCTCTGTCTGTCTACTACTAATGAGATTCCATCTTTGCTGAAACCACAAGGGAATCTATTCAAACCATAACCAGTTTCAGTCTGCCAGTAGGCAAGAAAAAGGTGTAAACAGCATTAAACAGAAAGGAGACCCCGAGAGGAATTCTAGAACTGAATATAACTAGTCCATGGACTTCCAGATCCGATATGATATTATTTTAGAACATAACGGTCGTCATTTTTAATAGTGTGATGAAAAGGGAGAGACACTAGGTTGAGAACCAAGTAATGAATCACGTTGCTTAGTTTAATAAACGGTTTTACCTGCCTTAAAATAAACAGTGTAGGAAGCGTAGGAGTTTATAAATTATCGTTTGAATGAGTACAACAAGTCTGGCAATAATTTTCTCTCTGCCTTTGGTACATTACTTCATATACGCATTAATATTTAGTTGATCCAATAATAAATTCCTTAATTTTAATTATAATGTCTTTATAGTTCTAGGAAATGAAATTACTTTGTTAATTTCAGCACAATTCGGCTTTTGGAAGCTGTCTTTCATTTTTGTCCCAAGAAAGTCAAGAAAACTGTCTATTCGAGTGTCAGTAGAACCCTCGCCCTACTAACCCTCTCTTAGTAAGCACAGGCACCAGTTCCAGTCACGAGTTATCTGTAACAGATGATCACTGGCCTCCTTGGACGTTCAAATACACGTGCAAAGAACCGTAGAATTTGAATGTACGTTTATTTCTTAAATCGCTGAGACAGCCTCATTTGCTATGTTATGCGGCACATGAACAGCAAGCAACATGCGACAATATGAAAGTATTAGACGAAAATACATTAAAACGCCAATATAGCCGCTGTTGTGTGTTAGATACATAAACAAAGCTTTTCCGTTCGGGAGAAAGCTTCGCAACAAACGGTCAATACAGCTGTCTTTGTTGACAAAAGAGGTAATCGATTGTCTTTTTTTTTTTTTGTTTCAAACTCGCTTCCTTTACGCCACTATGCACAATTATCCCGGCGACAGACTAACGAGGCAAGCTGTTTAAATTTCTATAATTTTAAAAGTATTTGAACAGATGTACGCAATGACCGAAAGGCTTTTGAAATTGGTGCTCACACCTAAATACTTCACAGCTGCGGCAAACATGCAAACGTTGTTTGATATCCACTAAGGCGCTTACCATTTAGACGGAAATTTCGAAGAGAAAAATTTTTGTGGGATGGTACTAGACATTCCCTACCGAAGAAATGAGAAATGGAATGAGCAGTTCCATTTGTGAGTGCATTTCTGAATGCCGTAAGGATCTGGGTACAAATAATGCCCGTCAAGTTTAGAGATGTAATCCTCGCATCGGAGACTGGTTCTAGTGGTGCAAAAGAAATGGAACAGAAGATTCCGGTCGTTTCGGTCAAAGTGGAAAAAGAAGACAACCTTTGAAGGTTGTCCTTTCTTTTCGGAAAATTTCCGTTGGAGTCAATCGTTCCATTTGGTTTCCCACCGGAACAACCTTGGGCCGGTTGCTCGAAACGAATTGGTTTCCATGGTATTTAACGCTGGTTAGCGCTAACCATGCCACGAGCAACCCGGGCCTGAACAACAAACGGTAACCGGCCCAGTATTATGGTCACGTGTACTTGGCCTCTAAGGGTTGGAAATAACCAATGTGTAAATGGTACGAAAATGTCCCGTTTGGTAAGCAGTGACAAGGCCAAAAGTAAAGAATAACTTCTGAACAACGAAACTGTCAATTGACTAGAGGTTCGCTCTGTTTCCTCTCGAAATTAGCAAAATTCGCAAAATTTGCAAATTCTTGCAATTTTAAGTCCCCGCCAAATCCCTTGAGGAAAATTTGTTTGTTCAGAAACTGTAAATTGGTTATTATTGGTTACAATGTTGTAATCACTGTTATAGCTGTTATAGACCGTATTCATAAATGGCGGCTAAGTAATTATTCTTTTGTCTTTATGCTAATGCTAATCATCATAAAGGCGGCGAAATACGCGATACAAAAGAACCCTAAACTTGGCGCGCAACATGGTTTTGTTGCAAGTTTGGGCGATGTCTCCCGTTTTTCACTTTGCATGATCAACTTGTCGCGCAACAAAAGCATTTGTTGCGGGTTGAAGAAAGTTGAGCGCGGGTCTACTCTGAGCAACAAATTTTGGCTTTGTTGTTCATTTTTCATCAAGCTCACAACTTGTTGCGCACAAATGTGCTCGTGTACTAGCAAAACCAATCAGCGCCCTGCATTTCTTCAACCCGCAAAAAATGTTTTTGTTGCGGGTCACGTTGATCGCGCAAGGTGAAAAACGCGAAACATCGACCAAAACTTGCAACGAAACAATGTTGCGCGACAAGTTGAGGGTTTTTGTATCTCGTCTTTCGTCGCCTTAACTTAAGTTAACTAGCGTCGTAAACACGAGCAAAACTCAAAAGAATTTTTGTTCCAAAGTGAGGCTAGTTAGGATGATTAGCACAAAGACAAAAGAATAATTTCTTGACCGCCATTTATGAATACAGTCTATATAGGCCACTTTTTAAACTATCTTCGAGACGTTCTGTTTTTGGAGCATAAGTAGCATTCTGTTGATTCAGACGATCATGATCGAATCGTAAGCCTTTGGGCTATTCAGCCAAATCCCTCTGGAGGAGTTAAAAATTTGTCTTTTTTTTGTGGTTTTACCGCATGAGTATATATAAGAAATAGCCCTTTTTTCGACAATTGTTGGACAAGACAGATAATAGAGAGATTTAGCATCAAGTTTACACGCTCCCCGCGATCTACCGGGACGTTTAATTTCGTGATTCGTATTCACAAAAAGACTGTGATGGCATCGAAAGCGCGAGTTCTTCAAAAACTCTGAAATTTCATTTTTTTCTCAATCCTAAACTTTTTAAACTTGTTCATGTATAAATCAGGAAATTGTTTCGCTGATTTCTTTTTGTTATCATTATTTGCACAGTTAGTCATCTTAAAATTTGATAAAGCACAAATATCTGCATTGCATTTTAGGCACTGCAACATTACGTTAAAAGTTTGGTGTGAATGCAGAGCGAGTGGGGGAAGGCTGAATTGATTTTGTGGCGCAAAACGTTCCTTCTTTGTGTTAATTTAAATATCAAATATCAAAGTTATTATGTTTAAAATGGTAAGCTGCACTTTTGAAATACACAATTCTTCAAGCGGAAATCATAAATGCACAGCAATCAATTTTCAGCGTCAAGAGAGTCAGAAGTGACATTACTTGCATATATGATGTAACTAACCTCCACCAAGTCTTCTGGTAAATTCGCGATTTGCAATCATAAATTGCAAACCTGATTTGGAATTTAGCACCGTTTTGATGCAATAAGTACATTCAAGAAGCACAACTGCGTCCACAAACAATTTCCTGGAGCTCAGTCTTTCCAAAGCGCCTAACAAAACTTCCATCCCATCGTTATCGAGGAATTCGGTGATCCAATCTTCCGAAGAACTTTTTAGTTTACTTCGAATACCATAATAATTTTGGACAGACGGGGATTTCAAAAGTCGAACGCAGAACTCCGGAGATGCATCACTCGAAAGAATGTTAAACTGATTCTCCCCTGATAGCTGTCGTTTAAGATACGACCATCGTTTTTTTTCAACGGAATATCTCGCCATTTTCGATTGACTTTCACAGGTAGTTTTTGGTGGTAACGTGGCGCAGAAGCCATTTAAATGTCAGTCATGCTATTCACCATGGCAACGGTAGGTGCACGGATACCTACGGACCAATCTCGCTTTTTTGGTCAAATAGTTGGTGTTTCTTAAGGAGGGATGGAGCCACGTTTTTTCGAAGTGTTAAACAGCGATAAAACACAAAGGAAGGATAAAAGAGAAAGTATTTCAATTGACATCGCAAGAAAATAGTGAAATTATCACGGGAGAAGGGTCATTTGTCTTTGCATTCGCATATTTGTTTGAAAAAAAAGGTCATTTAAGAAGATGAGAATGCCGAATAATTTGAAGCTTCATGATTTCATGATCTGTTAGCCTTTTACAAAAAGATGAATTAGATGTGAAAGATGAATTAATGCAGATTTAAATGAGCTGGAATAAATGGATATACGGGGCTGAAAAGCTGATTTTATTCAGAATCACGGTGTTATATACCAAGTTTTAAACGGCCAAGATTTGTCGACCTTCGTTAGCTACGATTCTGTCTTAAAGACTGCTTCACGAAGTCATCAGTATAAAGGAACTCTGGTGTCCTCACTGGGGCGTATCGTTTATTTTTTGCGTATGTAAATGAACATCAAGCAGGCCTTGACGGGGGAGGGAAAGGGAGGTAAAAGCCACGCGGGAGCCGGGGAGAGGAGGGAGGGGCAGGCTTTCCCCAGTTCCCTCTCGGCTTTTTTCTCCCCTTGCCCTCCTCTGACAACGCCTGTTGTCACTGTTTGAACCCCAGAGCTTTTCGCACCATTTTCAGTTCGTTTTAGCACACATAGTGGGAACCATGATTTTAAATATTATGTTGAACATACAAGACTTATTTTCCTGGAACGGAGTGGGAATGGAATAGCCTCCCATCTAATATTGCAGTCATTGTAACTGCTAACTCTTTAGATATTTTAAAGAACTTGTTAAGCAATTATCTACGAGATTTGTAAGAGTTGGCACATCACCAATTCTTGGGTTGCACGTGACGTCACAAAAGATAAAATGCTACACTAAAGAGCCTTTTGAGTTTTTATCTTGATTAGCTACAAGAGGTTTTAAAAATATATTTGCTCCCATGTTTTCAGCTCGGTACCGTTCTTCGTTTCGAAAATAGAGCAGTTTGAATTTCAGAGTTTTTCACAGTACGTGACATGTTGACGGCTTTCAAAAAAATGCCAGTCGCATAAGAACACCGATTTCCCTCGGGTTTTTGTGGCCTAAACAGCCAATATACTAGGAGACGTGTCTATACGAAACCAGCCAAACTAAATTGCGGATGTTTCCACAGGTTTGCGGCCGCCATGTTGGTGTACTTCAGCAGTATACCAACATGGTGCCTCCATACTAAACTCTACAAGTTTGAGTACTAAATTTCGCCGAATAACTCAATTACAGTATATCGCACAGCCCTGAGACGTGGACCCGTTGTTTATTTATTCCTCTTCTATAACATGTCCATTTCTTGACTCAATTTCTATAATGGTAAGCGATTTATGTTTTCAATTTCAACTTCACTACACCGACAAATGCAATCCATTAGGTTTATTTTGGTATCTTTCGGCCTCGCACCAGCAGAAGGCATGAACCACCTACATGTGGAACAATAACAACAACTAATTGACTACGGGAAACGATTCCCTGTGACACCGCCGGATACGAAAAACTAAAAAACCCCCGTGGGGAAAAAAAAAACTGGAAACGTATTCCCCGAACCAATGCAATGCCACGATCCCTCCGGGGTTTAGAGGACCTCTAGTTACAAAATAATAATGATTTATAAAAGAAACAAAAGTTAATCGGACTGATGCAGGCCTAGAATGCCTCACCACGTGATGAACTGACACTTTATAGACAACCTCCTACCCATCATGCCTTACACCAATCGTTCCCAGACCCTTCTGTTCCCGTGCCGTAGAAATATCAATTTCTGTCTCATTCGCACGCTCAACCGTCAGAAATTATATCTTGCGTGACATGCAACCCAAGAATATTATTATTTATTATCTATTTATTTATCGCTGTTACTTTTTTGTATTTCTTTGCAACAGTAAATTGAAGTTTGTGGTTTTTTTTAAATTTAATGTTAGTGTGAAATATTGTTATGTATTAACGTGCGCCGTAGGGTTCTCATAGAAAAATTGGCTACCTGAACCTAACGGCGCCTGCTCACTCCTCGTGCTAACATCAATGCACCAATTAGAGACGCTTTTGATTGTTCACAAAAACCAAGCAAAAGACACCTTGTTTCAGGGTTCCACGGAATTCTTCTCTCCCTCAGTCAAGAGAAGAGCTCTGGGGACGAGATTGGACGTCATCTGTGATCTATTACTGAACAGATGCACAGCAGCATGGAATGGAATTATATATATATATATATATATATATATATATATATATATATATATATATATTATATATAGAGATATGGAGACTTGAACTAGGTCAAAAACATTTATTTGCTACTCCGAGTTTCATGCTTCTCACGAAGCAATCATCAGGCAACTGCCAAAAAGAAGGAATACATGGTGTTTTGCAGTGATTTAGAAAATAACGGTAGCAATCCACTATAGGCTGGGGTGCATAGCAACGGTTAAACAATACAAACTGTTTCCAGTGAGCTGCTAAAAATAAGCCTTAAATAATTACGCTATTGAGAAGGAATTTCTTTGCATGTCTGCAACTTGTTGCAAGCTCATTTCTGTTGTTAAGGGTCGCCAAATCTGGTCTACAAATTATATAGTATTTCTCCCACAGACATAAATTACACTTCTTCGTTACATTTGAATAGGATCTCGCATGCCTAACAATCCGCCATTTAATGTGATAGTCGACTTTCTTGTCTTTCAAACCCCATACATATTTACTGAGTTCAGTGGAATTTCTGTAGCGTTCATTTCTAAAGGAACATGTGTGGTTTCTATAACGTGATTTGAATGATGTGTCGCCAAGACCGATGTAAGTTTGCTTTGACTGAGATGTTGTGACCTCTGCTTGATAGATGGTATTCCGCACGTTGCACTTTCCGTCTAGAGGGCAGGATCTTTTGTCACGGCAGTTGCAAGTGTTGATAGTTTGAGCGGGTGGATTTGATGACTTGTTAATGACGGCTTTATTTTGGTTGGAGATAATTGTTTTTACATTGCTCATGCAGCTATAACTAATTTTGAGAGTGTTCCGGTTGAAAATTCTGTGCAAAGGGTGTGATTTTGGGAAGTGCTTGCCGATTAGGGTGAGGAAACACTTTCCAACTTTTGTTTTGACGTTTTGGCTGTACGGAGGATTGAACCAGGTGATGTTTCTAGGCCTATTCTTGCGGTGTTTGGTTTCTGGAGTTGTTTTTCTGTAGGTTAGATTATATATGTAGCCGCTCTTGTTGAGTGCATCTTGGTAGGTTTCTTTCGCTTTATCAAATGATTCTTTGTCGGAAGAAATTTCTGAGAGGCGCTTGTTTATGGATTCCGGCATGTTCTTTAGGATGGATGGGGGGTGATTGGATTTCTTGTGAACGTAGAGTGGGATGTTTCCTTCTTTTGTGTAGGGATAATGCTTTCCAGATTGGAGGTCAAGGGTGACGTCTAAGAAATTTACTTTAGTGATGTTTGCTTCGACTGTGATCTTTAAGTCGTTTCACGGAAAATTTGGCAGAAGCCCTTCTTGATTCTTTCGATCTGTTGAGGGTTTGAGTTAAAAACTGCCAAACCGTCGTCTCTATACAGGCCGATGCTGTTGCCATACTTTTTGGTTAGACAGGACAATAAATAACAACCCACTAGTTCGCATGTTTCAGCGCCATCGAAAGATCCCATTGTTATGTCGAATCGGCTGGCAGAGGATTTTTTCTCCCAAGGGCAGTCATTGGAAAACAGTAGAGATTGCTTGGAGAGGAAAATGATTTCTCTCTCGTCGGCACTGATGGGTCTGTAGTTATTGGCGAAGTCGAGTGCTTTGGCAAGCAGTTTTTCCGTGATAGAGGGGTAGAAGTCACATACATCAAAGCATATGAATGAGAGGTTTTCTTTGTGCTGTAGGGCGTTGAACCAGTTCAGTACGCTGGTCGTATTTTTCCACTGATTGATTTGTGTCTTTTGGATTATGGTGGTGTTGATCTCGTCTAAAATGCGCTTACTAATTATACCAATCTCGGATTTGGAGGGGTTGATAAGGCGGCATGTTGGATGGTCGTGAAATTCAGGTTTGTGATCTTTCAAGGTTATGAAAGCTTCATTCTCTGCAAGTTTCTCGATACGGTTGTCTAATCCAAGTTTTTTAGCTACTCTGGCGGATTGGGAGTTTAGTTGGTCTATAACTTTGGGGCATGATTTTTTGTATGTTTTCGTTACATTCTCGGTAATCAGCTTCTCATAGGTTGCAGTGTTCATTGAATAATAATTTGTAGTCTTGTCAGCAGGAATAAGTAGATTATTTGGTTTCTTGATTTTTGTTTCGATGTCGGTGTATAATGTTCTCTGGAAATTGCATTTGGAGGCGTTGTCATCAAATTCGATGTTATGAATTAGTTTCAACATACCTTCTTCGAAGGGAATCAGTTCATTTATCTTTGGGGGTGAATTTCTTGACTTAAATCCATAGGTTTCCTTGGTTGATGTTTCAGATTGCCCGGATAGGAAGTAGTGTGCTTTCCAACGTAATCGCCGCAGAAAATGTTCAGTTTTTTCGATTAGTCGTTTCATGTATTCATTTCTTGGTGGCAGTGGAATGTTCTTGGTAGAGTAATTCAAGTTGATCTTTTCCATAGTAGTGGACGATGAAACAATTACAGTGCTCAACAAGTTGGAGCTTATAAAATGAAATGACGTGATAAATTGATCATCAGCTAAAAGTGCTCAATGGGTTTACCAGAGCTTTGAATAGATATGTAGACTTGAACTAGGTCAAAAACATTTATTTGCTACTCCGAGTTTCATGCTTCTCACGAAGCAATCATCAGGCAACTGCCAAAAAGAAGGAATACATGGTGTTTTGCAGTGATTTAGAAAATAACGGTAGCAATCCACTATAGGCTGGGGTGCATAGCAACGGTTAAACAATACAAACTGTTTCCAGTGAGCTGCTAAAAATAAGCCTTAAATAATTACGCTATTGAGAAGGAATTTCTTTGCATGTCTGCAACTTGTTGCAAGCTCATTTCTGTTGTTAAGGGTCGCCAAATCTGGTCTACAAATTATATAGTATTTCTCCCACAGACATAAATTACACTTCTTCGTTACATTTGAATAGGATCTCGCATGCCTAACAATCCGCCATTTAATGTGATAGTCGACTTTCTTGTCTTTCAAACCCCATACATATTTACTGAGTTCAGTGGAATTTCTGTAGCGTTCATTTCTAAAGGAACATGTGTGGTTTCTATAACGTGATTTGAATGATGTGTCGCAAAGACCGATGTAAGTTTGCTTTGACTGAGATGTTGTGACCTCTGCTTGATAGATGGTATTCCGCACGTTGCACTTTCCGTCTAGAGGGCAGGATCTTTTGTCACGGCAGTTGCAAGTGTTGATAGTTTGAGCGGGTGGATTTGATGACTTGTTAATGACGGCTTTATTTTGGTTGGAGATAATTGTTTTAAAGTGTTTCCTCACCCTAATCGGCAAGCACTTCCCAAAATCACACCCTTTGCACAGAATTTTCAACCGGAACACTCTCAAAATTAGTTATAGCTGCATGAGCAATGTAAAAACAATTATCTCCAACCAAAATAAAGCCGTCATTAACAAGTCATCAAATCCACCCGCTCAAACTATCAACACTTGCAACTGCCGTGACAAAAGATCCTGCCCTCTAGACGGAAAGTGCAACGTGCGGAATACCATCTATCAAGCAGAGGTCACAACATCTCAGTCAAAGCAAACTTACATCGGTCTTTGCGACACATCATTCAAATCACGTTATAGAAACCACACATGTTCCTTTAGAAATGAACGCTACAGAAATTCCACTGAACTCAGTAAATATGTATGGGGTTTGAAAGACAAGAAAGTCGACTATCACATTAAATGGCGGATTGTTAGGCATGCGAGATCCTATTCAAATGTAACGAAGAAGTGTAATTTATGTCTGTGGGAGAAATACTATATAATTTGTAGACCAGATTTGGCGACCCTTAACAACAGAAATGAGCTTGCAACAAGTTGCAGACATGCAAAGAAATTCCTTCTCAATAGCGTAATTATTTAAGGCTTATTTTTAGCAGCTCACTGGAAACAGTTTGTATTGTTTAACCGTTGCTATGCACCCCAGCCTATAGTGGATTGCTACCGTTATTTTCTAAATCACTGCAAAACACCATGTATTCCTTCTTTTTGGCAGTTGCCTGATGATTGCTTCGTGAGAAGCATGAAACTCGGAGTAGCAAATAAATGTTTTTGACCTAGTTCAAGTCTACATATCTATTCAAAGCTCTGGTAAACCCATTGAGCACTTTTAGCTGATGATCAATTTATCACGTCATTTCATTTTATAAGCTCCAACTTGTTGAGCACTGTAATTGTTTCATCGTCCACTACTATGGAAAAGATCAACTTGAATTACTCTACCAAGAACATTCCACTGCCACCAAGAAATGAATACATGAAACGACTAATCGAAAAAACTGAACATTTTCTGCGGCGATTACGTTGGAAAGCACACTACTTCCTATCCGGGCAATCTGAAACATCAACCAAGGAAACCTATGGATTTAAGTCAAGAAATTCACCCCCAAAGATAAATGAACTGATTCCCTTCGAAGAAGGTATGTTGAAACTAATTCATAACATCGAATTTGATGACAACGCCTCCAAATGCAATTTCCAGAGAACATTATACACCGACATCGAAACAAAAATCAAGAAACCAAATAATCTACTTATTCCTGCTGACAAGACTACAAATTATTATTCAATGAACACTGCAACCTATGAGAAGCTGATTACCGAGAATGTAACGAAAACATACAAAAAATCATGCCCCAAAGTTATAGACCAACTAAACTCCCAATCCGCCAGAGTAGCTAAAAAACTTGGATTAGACAACCGTATCGAGAAACTTGCAGAGAATGAAGCTTTCATAACCTTGAAAGATCACAAACCTGAATTTCACGACCATCCAACATGCCGCCTTATCAACCCCTCCAAATCCGAGATTGGTATAATTAGTAAGCGCATTTTAGACGAGATCAACACCACCATAATCCAAAAGACACAAATCAATCAGTGGAAAAATACGACCAGCGTACTGAACTGGTTCAACGCCCTACAGCACAAAGAAAACCTCTCATTCATATGCTTTGATGTATGTGACTTCTACCCCTCTATCACGGAAAAACTGCTTGCCAAAGCACTCGACTTCGCCAATAACTACAGACCCATCAGTGCCGACGAGAGAGAAATCATTTTCCTCTCCAAGCAATCTCTACTGTTTTCCAATGACTGCCCTTGGGAGAAAAAATCCTCTGCCAGCCGATTCGACATAACAATGGGATCTTTCGATGGCGCTGAAACATGCGAACTAGTGGGTTGTTATTTATTGTCCTGTCTAACCAAAAAGTATGGCAACAGCATCGGCCTGTATAGAGACGACGGTTTGGCAGTTTTTAACTCAAACCCTCAACAGATCGAAAGAATCAAGAAGGGCTTCTGCCAAATTTTCCGTGAAAACGACTTAAAGATCACAGTCGAAGCAAACATCACTAAAGTAAATTTCTTAGACGTCACCCTTGACCTCCAATCTGGAAAGCATTATCCCTACACAAAAGAAGGAAACATCCCACTCTACGTTCACAAGAAATCCAATCACCCCCCATCCATCCTAAAGAACATACCGGAATCCATAAACAAGCGCCTCTCAGAAATTTCTTCCGACAAAGAATCATTTGATAAAGCGAAAGAAACCTACCAAGATGCACTCAACAAGAGCAGCTACATATATAATCTAACCTACAGAAAAACAACTCCAGAAACCAAACACCGCAAGAATAGGCCTAGAAACATCACCTGGTTCAATCCTCCGTACAGCCAAAACGTCAAAACAAAAGTTGGAAAGTGTTTCCTCACCCTAATCGGCAAGCACTTCCCAAAATCACACCCTTTGCACAGAATTTTCAACCGGAACACTCTCAAAATTAGTTATAGCTGCATGAGCAATGTAAAAACAATTATCTCCAACCAAAATAAAGCCGTCATTAACAAGTCATCAAATCCACCCGCTCAAACTATCAACACTTGCAACTGCCGTGACAAAAGATCCTGCCCTCTAGACGGAAAGTGCAACGTGCGGAATACCATCTATCAAGCAGAGGTCACAACATCTCAGTCAAAGCAAACTTACATCGGTCTTTGCGACACATCATTCAAATCACGTTATAGAAACCACACATGTTCCTTTAGAAATGAACGCTACAGAAATTCCACTGAACTCAGTAAATATGTATGGGGTTTGAAAGACAAGAAAGTCGACTATCACATTAAATGGCGGATTGTTAGGCATGCGAGATCCTATTCAAATGTAACGAAGAAGTGTAATTTATGTCTGTGGGAGAAATACTATATAATTTGTAGACCAGATTTGGCGACCCTTAACAACAGAAATGAGCTTGCAACAAGTTGCAGACATGCAAAGAAATTCCTTCTCAATAGCGTAATTATTTAAGGCTTATTTTTAGCAGCTCACTGGAAACAGTTTGTATTGTTTAACCGTTGCTATGCACCCCAGCCTATAGTGGATTGCTACCGTTATTTTCTAAATCACTGCAAAACACCATGTATTCCTTCTTTTTGGCAGTTGCCTGATGATTGCTTCGTGAGAAGCATGAAACTCGGAGTAGCAAATAAATGTTTTTGACCTAGTTCAAGTCTACATATCTATTCAAAGCTCTGGTAAACCCATTGAGCACTTTTAGCTGATGATCAATTTATCACGTCATTTCATTATATATATATATATATATATATATATAAAATCAAAAGTTTTTGATGATGATGTCAGCTATGCGTCTGGCCTCTCACAGATCATTCAGTGGCAAGAACCAATCAAAATGTGTGCATTATTATTAAGCTTATTATATACAAGTAAATTTATATGTACGATAACGTGACTTATTAGCCGGTATCAAAAATACCATAAAACTCTTTGTTTGTCCCAAATAAGCATTGTTTCCAGTTTCTCTTGGGACTATTGTAAGTGCCAAGAGAAAGTATACAATGCTTATGCAAAATTTTGGAGGGAAAAAACAAAGATTATTATGGTATTTTTGATACTGGCTAATTCTATACTCAACAGAATATCGCGTCTCTGATTGGTCAATACAGACGAATGCATAAATGGGTTAGTTGTCACGAAATGCACAACCAAGTTCACACAATTTCCTATGCTTATATTATCATATATTATTTCAAATATCACGCAATGTACTCTTGCTTGAACTAAATGTATCGCATAGGCAAAAAAAGTGGTATACAAGTTTTGCTTCTCTTTGGTGTAATATTGAAACTGGACACTTTTCCCGGACGATAGATCGAAACTATTTATCAAATCTCAAAAGGTCAAAAAACAAAAGCAAATATTTCAGCCGGTATTATTATCAAATGTGATATTAGACATATTTTTTGCTTAGCAGAATAACAAAATGGTCTTTTGATCAAGTCGGTGAATTTCCCTTAGCAGAGGATGCGAAAAAAAAAGGAAGAAGGCCCAAAGAAATCCTTGAGAATCGACTGAGAGAGATTGTTTGGGCATCAACAGAGGTTTCGAAACTCAAAACCCAAGTAAAATGTTTGATATCACAGAAGAACAATCCGTGTGGCATTTTAGCCTACTTTTTCTTGCAAATACGATTTATGTACAACCCCTTGAGGAATAAAGCAAGATCTAGAATACGTTCCTTTCCAAGGACAAATTCAATTGCATTTTCTTACCGTAACAAAACTGACAGACGAGTGCCGGAGAGACGACAAAGTGTTGCACCCCAGCTTCCGAGTTAAGGACTTCTTTGATGCAGCGGACGCACTCAGTCGCAACATAAGCATCCATAAAGGGACTTTCATTATTTGAGCTTGACAAACGCGATGAAAGGATCTCTAATGCGTTCATGAGTACATCTAAGCCTCCAAGGGAAAGAAATTCTGCCATCCACGTCGTTGAACATTTGGCAAGTTTGGGGTGAAGAGCAGAGAAATTTTTCAGAGATGGAATACGAAGCAAATTGATGCATAATTCTGGGTCGGCGTTGCTAAATTGACCTTGGTTTGATTCTACAGGGACATTTTGCTGAGAAATGAGAGACTTCCGAATTCTTTGCCAGTTTTGACTGGCCATAACTCAAACAGTTCCTTAGTTTGAGATAATAGTAATAAGCGCATGAATGGGGTCCATATTGTCAAAGGTGCTCTCATAATTCTGAATAAATCATGACAAAACACGTGACACACACAAGGTCACAAAAGGTTAAACGTGGCTCTCACGACCATATATTGATGTGCTCTCAGGCGATGGGAGCTTAAGATCTCATACAGAAAACCTACGAAGGCCTGTGCACCGGTGGCTCAATAGGTTGTGCATCGGGCTGCCACGCGGGAGGTCGAGAGTTCGACTCCAGCCGAACCTACACTGAGGAGAAAGTGCAGCCACCCGCAAATGGTTAGACTTTGAGTCTTCTCGGATAAGGACTGGAAACCGGAGGTCCCGTCACATAGCCCTTGTTGGAAATCAAATAGTATGGCACGTTAAAGAACCCACTCACTTCTCGAAAAGTGTAGGGGACGTTGTCCCCGGTGTTGTGGTCTGACCTAATCTGGTCGGGGGCATCTTTCACTTCCTAAAATAAATTCAGTGTAAGCTGCGTAGCAAGCAGTCTGGCCAAAGTTCTCCACAAAACGCATTGTAAACAAGAGGCTACAGTTAGCCTATACTCGGGCCTGCAAAGATACAGTGGTGTATGGTTAATTTAGCACTTAAGCAGATCTTCAGTAATTCAAACAACGCATCACAGTGCTCTCCATGATTTTGGATTACTTCATGTAAACAGCGCCACGTGCCTTCCATTGTGCATTGCCCAATCAAAACAACGCCACGTGCTTTCTATTGTGTATTGCCCAATCAAACACCGCCACGTGCTTTCTACTGCGCATTTTGCTTCACCAGAAAAAAATTAAATCTGACATGTTTTATAACTCGGTGCCCTTACGGCCTGAGTAATTAGTCCTGAAGAGCGCCGAGAGGGAGAGACTAATACTTCACTTCGGCCCAGAGAAGTCAGTGGCCAGCACCCTGCCCACTGGATTGCGATACCTGAGCACCAGCGTTACATTCCTCTCAAAAAGTCGCAACTATAGCAATTGTTCCCAGCATCACTGTTGTCGAGGCTCGTTTCAAGACAAGATGATGGCGTAAAGTTGCCAAAACGTCTCTTTCCAAGGACTTTTCCTCACGCTGAAGCGAAGGAACCAAGGAAAGGGCCAAGTTAAGCAGGTTGTAAGCTGCGATCATGCGTTTTTTCGTTATCCAGAAGGAGTCCCCCTCCCTCGGTTTGCCAAGAAAGAACGTCTGAACCCGGTTGTACAGTACAGCTTTGAAAAGAAGGTTGCCCCAGACGAGATATTCCATTTTAAGATTTTGAGATCACCGCTATTACGAACGTTACTTGTTACAGTAAAGCAGTAACGAAAGGTAAAGGCCTAAAATTCAGGCATTACCCGGCTTTGAACCCATGGTCTCTCCGTTACCAGTGCAGTGCTCAACCAAATGAGATATCAACATCGAGCCAACTGGGAGCTGAGGTGGTCATCATTTGTCATTTCATTTATTAAGTTAAATTGAGCCAAATCTGGCAACCCGTCAAGCGAATCATAAAATAACTCCTTAGAACAAAAAGTCAGAAGATGACAGGAAATTCTATAATGTGGTTACTTCGTAAACTAGAAAAAATACAAAGTGCTTTTCCGGTCTCTTCTTTCTGAAAACAAATATCGATAATGTCAGTCCAGGTCGGTAGTCGGTTAATATTTTTTCTGTCGGTAGTAATTTTTTTTTTCGTTTTGTCCGTAGTCGGTAGTATTTGTCGCCCTTTGCCGCTAGTCAGTTAAACAGCAGAATAAGTATACCTAAGGTCCGATCCAAACACTGCTCCGCTCATGTGCCGAACCTAACTCAATAAAGTTCGACTAAAGAGCGACTTTGGAGCGACGGCTGATTCATACGCCGTACCTGTGTCGAACCAAACTGAAATCCATACAATGGTAAAGGGGCCTAGGTACAGGTAAAACTTCGGAGTGTATTGTGGTAAGATCATGAAATATCACAATTTATGCGTTAGGTTCGGCACATGACAAGAGCGCCGTGTGAATCAGCCGCCGCTCCAAGGTCGCCTAGTGCGACAGATCCTGCCAAACTTAACGTTGCTGGCCGCTCCAAACCTAACCTGCCGAACCAAGTTATGTGGCAAACGTGCTTGATTGACGCCCGTTTCCGTAATGTGTTTTAATAGTAGATACGTAAGCTCGTTAGGATGGTTTGAACTAGACTTGAGAGTGCACTTCGGCTTCTTTGAAGGAAATGCCCTACTATGGCCACGAAGTAGGCTAAATTAAACTCGTTCACATCTGAAGTAGGACTCAAGTGTACTTAAGGTGTACTTACTTTGCTAGTATGAACCGACCATCGGCGTCGAGTTCGAATGTACGAATGTACCGTGGGAACCAAAGATGCTGATTGGTGGGTTACGTTTCACGCATCAATTGATTTAGTCATCTGTGGTTGGCGTCGGAAGTTTGACTGATGTAAGCCAAAACACAGTTTGGCCGAATGTTTGGTCGTTGGCCTTTGAAGATGAATTCCGCAGAATTATGAAAACCGCAGTAAATGCGCACGCATAAGATAAAAATCAAAGAGGTAACAATTTGGGGGCGTTACAAGTGGCTGGCGTTTGCTTCCGAATGAAGATTTTTGTCGCAAAATGTCTCACCGCAGTCAACGCAAACTCTCGATTAAAAAAGGCCTTTATTTAAACTACATATCACTGCTCTGTTAAGATGGTCAGTTCATTTCCTGAATGTGAAAACGCAACTATACTTAATAAAAATGAACTAGAAAGAAATAAGGGCAAAATGATACGTATTTTTTTTTTGTTTCGTTTCCTCGTTTGACTTCAGGGTGAACTATTTACACAGTGAGGTAGAGTGGCCAATCAAAACAGAGTTTGTAATTGAAACTCTAAACATGTATGAGTTGTAAAAACAAACTTGTGAACACGTGACTCTGAAGTATCGCAAAATCATAGATCATCATAACGCTGACAAACAAAAAAGTGACGGAAATGGGTCAAAAAATATGAAGTTTTGGCTATCTGAATGATTTGGGGTTTAATAGATTAAATCGATATATTGTTGAAAAATCCAAGCTATCTCTCTTCGTGTTAATAAGTAATGTAAACAATAGAAAATGGTGAATGTTAGACATCTAGTTGAATAAATAGACAAATATATAAAACTAGTACTGGACATTAACCTGAAATTTAGAGACGTTTCGCCTAGAACCACTAGGCTTCTTCATGCACGATCGTTTGTGAAGCTCTGCGACCCGGCTCTGCGAGCATGTGGTTACCCCAAATGGTCCTTCCACAAAGCCACGAAGTCCCAAGATAACACCGGAGCGGCCCCACGCAGAGGGCCAAGACATCCCTTACTTCGACGGGGTCTCTGACAGAATAAAAAACACTTTCCAAGCCTTTGGCGTGTCAACAGTCTGCAAGCCTGTCAACATCCTAAGAGAAAAGCTTGTGAATGTAAAAGACAGAACCCCAGTGAAAAGAAGTACAACCTGGTTTATTGCATCAAATGCGCCCACCCGGGCTGTGATGAATCTTACGTCGGGGAAACTAAACAGGCCCTAAAACAACGATTGAACCAGTACCTAAAGCCGAGCTCCAGCGAAATATCTACAACGACTCCCCGGTATACACCCACAGGGTTCCCAGTGAACATAACACCTTCCCCCCTGATGTATTCTAAACAAGGAGGCGCGATGGTTCGAGCGGGGAGAGAAGGAGGCGATCTGGGAGAGGGTTGAGGCCCCCTCCTTAAATAGGAGGGGTGGACTGAGGTTTCGCTTTTCTCTTTCTTGGGACACTGTTTTGCGTGGTGTCCCGTCATGCATCTCGGCCTGCACCAACGATCGTGCATGAAGAAGCCTAGTGGTTCTAGGCGAAACATCGCTAAGTTTCAGGTTAATTTCCAGTACTAGTTTTATTTATTTGTCTAATGTAAACAATCTTCGCACTGGTGGGTCGTAGTAATAAATTGGGTTAACCGGGAACCAGTTACTTTAAAGATAGTACCGGTAACTGCCTAGGTTCACATGTAACACAAGTAATGGAAGATTCACGGAAAATGGAATTTGAAATGTTCTGCAGTGGCATTTGAAGGTAAAATAGGTATTTGTAGACTTCATGTACTGTGCAAATAAACAAGTATCTGTTCTCCTCTTTAATGGTTAATATTCCTCGGCAGGCCTCTCACCGTTCAGAGAGTTTGCGTCCACATTTCTATCTTCTATCTTTATCAGGCTAGAGAGCGCGAGGGATGTGAGTCAACATGCGAGCCATGCAAGTCAACATGCAGACAACGCAGTTTTTGAAAGCTAACGGTTTTGAATGGGTGCTTAGACAAACACTCTTTATTAAAATTAAATGCGAGACTCGCATGGCTCGCTGGCTCCCAAATAGATATCATTAATTCTTGGTTAGGGTCAAAAAATTTTCGTTTACTCTTCTGTAATGTTGTCATAATCTTATAATAATCAAACGCTGGTTATTACGTTCCTCCAGTATTACACATAAATCTATGCGAAAAAAGCCGTCAATGTTGGCCCTTTTGACTTTAAAACAAATCCATTTTCTGATGAGACTGGAGGAAGAGACACCCTGGTAACGAGCTCGTATTGTCCGGATGTCCATCTTCGCTTGAGTCTTGAGTCATTGGTTCATCAGTAAAAACGTCATGTGATATTGAAGGAACATTGCTGTGCGTGCCCGAATGTAAGTGCTGCTCAAGTTTGAACTTCCAGGAAGTCAGTGAGTTTCACGTTGGCATCAGTCAAATTGCTAAAAACTCCCGCCTAATCATTTCTAATCGCATATCGAATATAGCAGGCGGAAACATCACCGAAGCTGCTCATTGATGAATGGAGACGTAACAGATAGCTGGTTGGCAAACAATTGGTTGACACATGCACAGACTACAATTGTGTAATGTAAGAAAATGCCTGTTGTTTTCGTCCATAAACCAGGCGGTGATGTCCACCTATAGCATATTTGACTGTTTTGATAAACATCTAAAGAGAAGTGGCCCGGTTGCAGTGATGATAACATGGTTCAAATTTCGATTCCTGACATGACGGGAGGTTATTTCGCCGCGATTCTATGCAAATCCAGCGTGTGTGCGAAATCTCTTGATGATAATTTGGGTCTAATTGTAAAGTAACTTATGACCTATGGGATCCTACACAAGCTCGAGTGCACAAACAAGTTTGTTAAACAAATGTAGAGAGTTTCGTTCTCTAACAGTAAATACTTTCGTACTGTTCAATACTCCTTTTTCAAGTGTACTCTGTAGTCGACCGCGGTGATATTCGGTTACGTCTGGTTCTGCTTCAATTTTCATTTTCGCTGTTTTTCAGGGGTGAGCCCACAAGCTTGGTAATGTAAATAGATACAGGACATTGATAATTGCGGCGTGCTGTTTTCGTGATGTGTTTGGACACACTTGACCAACTTCAGCCGTTATGCAAAGAGCCTGTGATGTTTTTTCGCTAAATAAGTGGTATTATGAAACCCTCTAGAGAGAGGATAAGTTGGTTGAATTGTAAATTTCTGATGACCTCCTTAAAATAGGTTTTTTATTTACGTGAAATTATATGAAACGAATGAAGAGACCGTGTGCCAAGAATTGCAAAACAAATAAAATCATGAAATTAGCAATGAAAAGATGCTAATTCAAATGTCATCAAGTTTAATTTTACAGTCAGTCAAATGTAGTACTGGAGTTGGCAACCATATTTTGCGCACCCCGGGTTGAAAAACACATTTTCCTTTCAGAAATTCCTAACCGAAAATTTTTAGGGTTAAAAGAAAACCCGTTTTCGAGCCATGCTCCGTTAGAGTGCATTCGACTCGAGAATACCACTCCACTAATTGGCCCATTTTACGTCAGCGCTGTTTAATAATCTTAGAAATCAAAAATTACTTCTTCATGCGAAACGGTAAATAAGAACTCAATAAATTTTACTACTCACCAGTCCCGAGATGTCTCGTTAAGGAAGAGTCATTCGCCATATATTCCAACCCGGTAACATTGTTCATAACAGCTTTTATGCATCGAACACACTCGAGTTGTAAAAAAGCATCGGAAAACTTGCCCAGACCACGCTCGCTAAGTTTCTCGAGTACTTCGAAAAGCGAGCTCAATCCTCCAAGCTCTAAGAATTCCGTCAACCACTCTTTCGAACAAATTCCTAGTTTTGCCTTAAGGCTTGAGTAAGTTTTGAGAGATGGGATTCTCACGAACTTTATGAAAAGCTCAGGTTCAACAGCATTTAAATTTTGAGGTATTCCATTTCCTCCAGAGTCTTTGTCGTCTGAAACTCCAAACCCAGCTTTCGAAGAGAGTTTTCTCCAAACTTTGGACATGTTGATAGTTAAAGTCGAAAAAACTGAATGAGAGTCTGATAAATTACCAACGTTTTCAGAACTAACCGAGATAAGTTTGTTTTCCTTTTACCGCCCCCTTACTTCCCGTGTTCTCTGCCAAATTATCCAGTATTGTGACGACTCCGTGACCTCGTGGTCGAACAGAGTTAGTGGTTATTCTAATGACTACAACCTCAACAACGTCACTGTTCACTTTAAGGGATCCACGTTGTCACGTCTTCTTTGGTTTCACCGTTTTGAATCTACTCTTAGACGGGTCAAATTCAGACTTGGTGGGAAAAATCCAGACTGAGCACGAGCAGAAATATTGCCAGCAGTGAACTGAAATTTGCCTTTTAAATCTTATTTTGCCAATGTGAGCACGTGTTTGTCTCATGGCTTAGCCCCTTTCATTTGGAGTCGCTAAAAAAAACATGAGGTTTACATTAAAAAGGTTTACTAAAAAAGTTTGCTGATGATACCGACCGCGTACCAGTCATTCAAAGTTATTATCGTATTTATAATCATTATGATATGAGTACAGGAGGTTTTCACGTGACGTCATCGCCGCCATGTTGGCGGACGAAAACAGAAGATCTCTCATTAGATTCTTTTGTTCATCCACTGGCAGAAGTCGTATATTTCTCCATTGTTATTAGTGTCTCTAGAGGCTTGTTGAAAACGTCCTATTTGGGTTTCTTCCAAACTCGCCACTTCTCAGGAAACTGTCGTTACAACTTCCCAGGCCAAAATCGACTTAATTACAAAACGTAGATAACATCGTCGCAGTTAGATGAGCAACTTCAAGCGTCGCAAAGGTGCTGAAAATCCAGGACCGTCATCCCGGCTGAACGGATTCATACCTGCATGGATTTTTTCGGGCGTTCTTACGCAACTTTCCAACTATTCATTAACGGGTCTTTTGAATTTGAAACCTAATTTCGTTGAGTTTTATATGCTCCAAGTTAAAATGTCGATGTCACAGCTTGTAATGAAAAGGAAGAAAAGCGAAATCAGAAACAGAAAAATCTCCAGTGAAATTCAATATAATTTAAAATCATTATGATATGTGTTTTCATTTGGGGTTGCTTCCAAACACGCCACTTGTCAGGAAACTCGGTCAAAATCGCCCGGGGAGTGAAGGGGGGGAGGGGGGGTGGGGGACACTCCCATATAAAAATGACATGGGTGCTCGCCGGCAATTTTGAGAAGAAACCCCAAGAGGTACCAAGATCCTGTCTTGTGGCAGTGGCATGAAATTTTTTTTCACCCCAAAGAGGCACCAAAGTATGGGTTTTAATTAGACAAAATTAAAAATTAGTTAATTAATTGTCAAATTAATGTCTCCTGTCATAATTTTTCGGCGCAATGCCCTAAAAGGTACCGCTAAAGCTCCCGCTGTGGACCTTTTGAGGCTGAACACCCTAAGAGGTACCAAAGCCGCTTTTTTAACCCCCAAAAGGTACGACGAGCACCCCGTCCTTTTCATTTGGGAGTTCCCCCCCCCCCTCCCCCCGGGGAAATTGACTTTCTTAGGCCTATTCCAAACGTCGTGCTACTGCCGTGCCGAACTCAAATGAATTTGGCTTGGCAGTGGCACGACGATGGTACGGCAGCGGTTTCAAACGTCGAACAAATACAGTCACGCCAAATTCACAAGACAAAACAAACCATCCATCCAGCGTAACAGTATGCAAATAATGCAAAATACATTAAATTAATTGAGTTCGGCGCAACAATAGCACGCCGTTTGAAACCAAGTCGTGCTACTGCCGTGCGGCACGGCAAGTCCTGCCGTGCTAAGTGGTCGTGCCGAACCTAAGTCAATCGACTTCCTTAGGCCTTTTCCAAACGGCGTGCTACTGCCGTGCCAATCTCGTTCGCAGAGTCTTCGTTCCCCTTGACCAGCGGGTCGGGTTACGAGAGACCGGCTGGTCAAGAGGAACGAAGACTCTGGGAACGAGATTGCTGCCGTGCTTAAAATCGAAATGACAATTTCATTTGAGTTCGGCACGGCAGTAGCACGACGTTTGGAACAGGCCTAATTACAAAACGCAGTTAACAGGGCGGGAAAATGTTTGTCCAATTTATTGACCTCCTCTATGACAGGTTCAGTCAAATATTGACCAATATTGAGCATAAGATCAGTTATCGTAGCAAAAACGCCATAACAGGATAACTGTTATCGGTTGAAATTTGTTTGTGTTTCCTTGAACAGTGAAAACTCACAAATACAGACTTTAAACTCTCGGGAATCGTATAAGGGTAATTTTATTCGATCTGAAATTAATACAAGAACGTATTACAAACAAAAAGATTTATCAGGTCAATTGAAAGAAAACAAACGAAGCAAATAACTATGATAATCAGCAAAATCAAAGAGTAGATATTACATTCAAGTGACCCAAGCTGTCAATGTAGTCTCACACGCGACCTACGCGAGATTCCAAAGGAAACCTTGAACTAACAGACAGACGGGATAGCCATAAACAGGAAAGCCAAAACTAAATTGATTGCTCCACGTGTACTGAAAAAGTATTAAACTCTCTTTCTTTCTCAAGTTACAAATCCTATCTTATTACAGATCAAACTAAACTTGATTTTCTAGCCGATTCACTAAACATTAAATCAGTACAAAGTTAAGTGTCACGCTATCTTCGTAGCACTCATCGAAACAATTCGTCCAACCAGTCTTGCACAAATTAAAGAGACCATATCCATTTTTCTTCGTGTTTGTTTTTGTTTTGTTCTGGCTTTTATTACTGAACAGTTGTCCAAAAAATTGGTACTGGTGACTGGAAAAAGAGTTTAGATGGGTGTATACTGGAATATATAAACTTTCGGCTAAATGTTTGGCTTTTTTCTAAGCTATCAGTTAAAAATGTTTTCGGCCAAAAACTCAATTAATCTCCATTAACAGTAACTTGATTTTCTTAGCCAGCTGTTACAATGCTCCACTCGGTTAGGAGTAGGTCAATTTGTTAGGCTCATGTGTTCCTGTGAAGGACTCGATGAACGACCGTAGTCAAGAATTGAAACTGAGTGCATTTTGCTGACATACAGTATTAAGTTTGCAAGTCACGGTTTTCGTTGTTTGTTACTCTGAATTCCAATTGCGATTTCTGTTTTGATTTGTCGACCCCGTCTGATTAAGAATAACACAGATATTGATTGTAAATAAATCTCTCCCCTGAGACAAGATGGGCTGTTAGAGTACGATCACTGGAAATAAATTAAAACCCAGCCTTAGAATTCATCACAGCCTAGATGCATCGAAGACCTTCCACTTCTCTCTTTTTTGGTAGAAAAACATCAAGAAACTTGGTCAGATTTCGCTCGCTGAGATTTTCCAAAACATCGAACAATGTTTTCAGTCCATCGAGCTCCAAAAATTCTCTCCGCCACTTTTTTGCGCACTTCTCAAGTTTTGCATCTAGGTTTTTGTAAGTTTTGAGTCCAGGGTTTCGTAAAAATTTGATAAAAAGCTCGGGTTCGACTTCTTTCAGGTCGTTAAAAATCACCGTAAACTTCTCTTGTTGCTGTTGTCACGTTTGAGAAGCAGTCCATCCAGTGTTGCAAGTTTTCTCCAACGCTTAGACATCTTAACAATTACCACTGAAGAAAACGTATTTTCCTTTTTCTAGCTTGACTCGCTCTTTTAATACAACTTCCCGGCTACTTTAAAGGTTCTAATATCTGCAGATGAAATCAGGTGTTATAATTAGCAAGTGAGTTCTGTTGCTTCTCCCGACCTAAATATAGACATATGTAAAACGAGCTTCAAATATCAAGAAGCTCTATGTTTCAAATTCAGAATAAAAGATCTTGATTAACTGTCGTGGTGTTTTGGAACCCGAATTTAAATGGAGTAGAATTTCTATCGACATACGTCAAAAGACAAAACATTGCCTTTACGAGTCTTACGACCAACTTGGGGCTGTTCTGGGCAATTGTCAGAAGCCTCATTTCGGGGATGACAGGTACAAGACCTGACTAATTATGCTATTGGCACTCTCTCGTCCGCAGAGGCTCCTTTACAAAAAGGCAAACGAAACAAATTAGAAAGAAAGAAAATAGGCACGCATTGCGTACATGTGGCAGTGCAGCAATACAGTGCTTTATTCCATAACTTTCAACTGAGCTGCGTTTAGTCTTCCAGGAGATTCAAGTTGTCTTTACGTAATATGTACCTCTAATAGTACACGATATTGTTTTGGTACCGTATATCATTATAGTGCCATGTGTTAGGTAAATAGCCGGGCCCTGAGAAGACATGTGGTTACTAGTAAATTACTGAAACCAAAAATGAAAGGGAATCGAGATACATTGGCTTCGAGGCTGACATGTTGATCATTTTTAAGTTCCCTTACAACGTCTTTTTCACCACAAGTTTACGCGTGTACTCTGAGCTTCTGACAGCTTTTCAAAACGTGAAAACCTGTCCGAACTCAAACTATACGAGTTGCTGTGTCAGAGACATAGGACCGAAAATTCTATTTTAACGCTCAAAAATGCGAACTAAGCAAGGAAGAGATTTTGTTAGCCTGCCTTATGCAAAGCAAATATTGTAATATCTAAGTAAATAGATATTGGTAGACAGGTTTGAAGAAGAGCAGAAGGAAGTTTTCAGGAAGTGTTGATCGAGAATAAAATATTTTGCCATCAGCAACAAAATTTGCGACATGAAAACAACATAAATTTTGAACCACGAATATAAAACATTGCCATCAACAACAAAAAAACCATTTTGGGAGAGTTTTGCTACGTTCAATTTTTCTATAATGATAATTGTACTTTTGGCTGCTGGAAAGTGTCGTCGAATTCAGCGGCCGCCGTAATCAAGTCATCTGGCGTGTTTACTAACAACTCGCGACACAAAGGATACATCTGAGTCAAAATGATGACAAGACACAGGGTTTTTGTTTTGGTTTTTTTTTTTCAAGTGTTATAAAGTTTGACTAGAAATGTGCAAATTCAACACAAAGGTCACAATGGCCCAACTCTTGAGGTTGACCGTTAATGTTGTTTCTGCAAAGTCAACGAGAAACTATTTCAAAAAAAGAAATAGTGTTTCGTTTCCGGAATGACAAGTGCAGGAGAAAAGATAAAATACTGTAACTTGTGGGCCACTCGGTCTGTCGGTGAGAAGCCTGTCAAGGAATATTAACCATTAAAGAGAAGAACAGGTGCTTGTTTATTTGCACAATACATTGAAGCATAAAGTCTACAAATACCTATTTTACCTTCAAATGCCACCGCATTACATTTCAAATTCCATTTTCCGTGAATCTTCCATTACTTGTGTTACATGTGAAGCAGGACAGTTACCGGTACTAGATTTAAAGTAACTGGTTCCTGGTTAACCTAATTTATTACTACGACTCACAAGTGCGAAGACTGTTTACATTACTCATTAACACGAAGAGAGATAGCTTTGGATTTTTCAACAATATGTCGCTTTAATCTGACCCAAAATCATTCAGATAGTCAAAACTTCATATTTATGACCCATTTCCCTCGCTCTTGTGTTTGTCAGCAGTATTATTTGCAATATTACAGGTTCACGTGTTCACAAGTTTGTTTTTACATCTCATAGATGTTTAGATGTTAAACTCTGTTTGATTGGCCACTCCACCTTACTGTGTAAATAGTTCACCCTGAAGTCAAAATAGCTACGTTTCGTTTTTGAGAAAACGAAACATAAATTCATTCTCCCAGAGGAGGTTACTTATCACCAGGTAATTCCATCGCTCTGGAAATATAGCAGCTGCTTTATAGACCGAATGCATAAATGGCGGCCAAAAAAAAGTTCTTTTGTTTGTGTGCTAATTAGACTCACTAGCCTCGCTCTCAAGCAATATTTCTTTTGTATTTTGTCCATGTAAACGAGGCTAGTGAGGCTAATTAGCAAATAAACAAAATAATATTTTTTGGCCGCCATTTATGCATCCGGTCTATTGTTCATCAGCATCACAAATTCCTTCCGATTTCCGAGTCGGGGCTCATTTGTTTAAAATACAAGCACGCTTCCAACAGACCTGTTAATTTTCGTGATTTATGTACTCGGTGCGGGCCTATTGGCACCACGGACTTACACTCTTACACTCTTACAATCCGGTGACACAATGTGTAGTGCACTTACAGTGATAAAAAAACAGCGCGCCACTAAATTTCGCTTTCTCTCTCTCTCTCTCTCTCTCTCTCTCCAGACTTCTCTCCGCTCTGTATCGTGAAGTGAAGGAGGAAGAAGGCCTTTGCGGAGGAGAGAGAGCTATGATTCATGAAATTTGTTCTGTCGCAGTAACTCGACAGTAGTAGTAGTAGTAGTAGTAGTAGTAGTAGTAGTAGTAGTAGTAGTAGTAGTGATGAAATGGTGTATGAAATGAATCATATGTGAACTGCGGATATGAAATCAAGTGAAGCTATGATCTTCGCAGTTATGATAGCAATTTTTGCAATTGCGTAGAGAAGCCTGAAAAATTCAGGACTTCAACGGGGTTTGAACCCGTGACCTCGCGATTCCGGTGCGACGCTCTAACCAACTGAGCTATGATTTCACATCCGCAGTTCACATATGATTCATTTCATATACCATTTCATCATTGATTCATTCCTCACGGGACCATTAGAACCCACAAATGACCAGCTCCCAACGTCAGTGGCTTCATAGCTCAGATGGTTAGAGCGTCGCACCGGAATCGCGAGGTCACGGGTTCAAATCCCGTTGAAGTCCTAAATTTTTCAGGCTTCTCTACGCAATTGTAAAAATTGCTATCATAACTGCGAAGATCATAGCTTCACTTGAGTAGTAGTAGTGTTAATAGTAGCCGTAAAAATCGTTAATTTAGGTTCTAAATTAACCATAAAAACTTTTTTAAAAAGTCATTGCATTGATACCTCAGTGTAAAGCACCATCACTACGGTTATTAAATAATGACATGAATGTTTTAGGTTGATGTAGACAATCAGGGTACAATTACCTGGGTCATCTCGAAATACTCGTTAACCACTAAAGGTCGAAACACGTCGATTTAAGGCTAAATTGGTGATCCCCAAAATTATAATTATACATTACACAGTTTCCGCGTTACGCAACTTTTTTCGGCATATCCTGCACGTAATATTTTGTGGGTGCTTTTTGCTGCTCACAGCCTAGTTGCAATTGGAACGTGATTTTATCCCATACGTTAGGTATGCAAAACACAGTAATAATTATACCAACTACTGCCTTTATTTGCGCTTATTTTTGTCTTAGTTCTTAAATGTGTGTATCTGTTGTTATTGTTGTTTTTTATTATTTGTTGTAGTCGCTACAATTCTGTATAATTACCTCTCCTTAGCTAGGGGCTAATTTGAAAACTTTAGTTATTTAGCCCCTAGACACCTTTAAACTGTAAAAGTATAGCTTTTCTTTTCCCCTTTTATAGCTCCAAAATTTCTTTTAAAGAAATGCAACGCTAATAGTAGAAAAAGGTGTAATCATAAAGATTGTTGTTGTTGTTTAAAATACGTTCCTTTGCCATCTCGTATAATCTCCCAGATGAAGTCTGTGCGATCAGATTCTGCATGTTGCTGTGTGCTGCTTACTAGGCTTTACTTCAGAAAATGCTTAAAAAATACAAATGAAAATAAAAACCTAATTACAACTAGTGATTATTCAGATTAGTGAGTAGTTGAGGCGGCCAGTTTAACACACTTCGACGATGATTTTTACTCCTCCAGAAGAGTGCGGAGGATTATCACGCAAGTGTTCCTTCAAATTGACTTATTTTCTTTGGAAACTGATGGGTCTGGCCGGCCAGTTCTGACAAGAGGAAAGCGGCCTAGGTTTTGCTAGTTAATTCCGCAGGTGTTCGAGTTTCACAGTTCCGCAGGTTAGTCCTACTCGTCTTGGACATCATTATGGTATCTTTATTACCGTATTAAAGTGATCCAATTGGTCCCTGTTCTCCTCAATGCGTTCAGTAAAGCTCGTCCTTTCTGTCGAGCCCACCGTATGTTGACCATGCTATGCATTTGGATATACAGGCGCCTGCTCTTACCTGTTGTCTCATTGTTGTCTCTCGTCAGTCCACTGACGGTAAATAATGGCTAGTGCTGTGTAGTGACGACTGAGAACGTGTAGTAACGAAGTAATATAAAGATTTAGCCAAGCCTAAAAGTGAAGCTCCCGTTTCTCACCCCCGAAAAAGCAATATAGTGTTTATGGAAATAATTATGCTTCTGCATAAAGTACAAAATTAATCGTTATTAGTGTGTACAGCTTACAGTGATCAAACAGAAAGTGTATCTAATATGTTGTTTGCATTTGCTTTTCTGGCTGTAAATTACTTGGATGTTTAAAAGCGACGAAATCGCCTAAATCAGCTAAATTGCATCGCACGGAGCAGTGCGTGTTCCTAGTAGGGCCGTACGGCTTTTCCCGACCCTGCTCGCGCTAATGCGTACAGCCCATTTCCATCAGTAGGGCTAACGCTCACATGGTTCATATGGGGTGGAAACTTAGCCCTTCACATCACACTCTAATCAGTTAAGTCTCTTCATATATAAGTGCTGCACGGCCAACGTTTGCAAAAACGTAATCCTTCCTTGTACTCTGTACATGTTAATTGCCGTGACTTTAACATCTTCAGTTCCCACGGCCTGCTCCCGTTGATCTGACCCGAAGGTCGTGGGATCAATTCCCACCCTGGACAGAATTTTTCTCTGTCCTTGTGTGGGCCCATTTCCATCAGTGGGGCTAACGCTCACATGGTTCATATGGGGTGGAAACTTAGCGCTTCACATTACACTCTAATCAGTTAAGATTTTCCCAATAGTTTTGCAATGAAAGCGCGTTCGGGGCCGTACGGGCCATATTATAATTAACAATTAGACCCGTAGCCCGCAAGGGCTACGGGTCAATAGCCCATGAGGCGAAGCCGAATGGGCTATTGACCCGTGGCCCGCAAGGGCGAAGGGTTTAATTGTTTTAGTATCACCCAACTAGTTGGACAGAAAAGGCAATACCTAATAAAGTTAGCGAATGCAAGTTAAAGAAATATTTATTTGGCCGAAATAAAACGACAGAAAGCGTCACGCTTTTCGATACTCGAGGACTATTACTAATAGCGTATCCAATCAAAATGCAGGATTTGCATTAGTCCACTAGTTGGGTGATACTAATTAACAATTAGACCCGTAGCCCGCAAGGGCCACGGGTCAATAGCCCATGAGGCGAAGCCCCAAACTACTTCCCCACCAATGCAGCACCGCAGTTTCTTTAGAAACTACCCCCTTCATTCATTTATTACTATTAGTCCTCTAGTAGCGTAGCCAATTAAAATTCAGGATTTGTATTAGTCCACTAGTTGGGTGATACTAGAAACTTACCTGAAAGCTAACCGTTGTAAGTAATAGACGAGTTCACGCTCTTGATTGCATCATGGGTAATCAGGGCAACATGGCGGGAAATTCAAAGGTTTGTATGGAAATTCAAAGGAAAATATACTGTACATTACTCTACTTTATAGACTTTCGCCTTCATAAACCAAACAAATAAGTTCATGTTCACAACTGAGACAAAGTAGACTTGGTATCCGTTCTTTGGAATTCCTAAATATTGCTTTTTTGTCTCCATACATTCTCTGTAATTTTGTGCCTTTGGAATTACAGGAAATGTGTGGCAAAAACTTTTGTTAATAATATAATTTGTACAATAGCCATTCTCTTCAAACTTATTCTA
>NC_090872.1:5150169-5182669 GCF_036669935.1 Montipora foliosa | reverse complement strand
TGTTTCGTTCGACCACAGGCAGACCACCATCTGTCGGCGTTGTTGCTATAAATCTGTAGGACAATACATTATGGCGGTTGTGGTTCGCTCATTAATAAAGACGTAGTTTGAAAGCAAATAACTCATGGAAAGATCAGAACACCAGCATAGGGTCTGGTTTCTTGCACCGATCATGTTTAGAAAGCTTTATTGTGGATTTCAGGATCGCCTTTCTCGGTGAATTTACGAAAGAGGATGCTCAAATTTGGCAAAGGTATGGCGACATCCCTAATCAATCAGAGGCTGGTGTTTTTAAGGTGAGAATTTCATTGGTTTGGCGTCAGTTCCAGCTTGAACAATACAAGGTCACCAGCCGGCAGCTTGGTATTGGCAGCCTTGTCAATTTCCTGGACTCTCAAAGTGGTGGTTGAGAAAAGATCTCACAAAATGATGCCTAAAACAGCTTGGAATGACCAAAAAAACATATAAACACAGTACTAAAGCCCTTGTAATGTGCAACAGAGAAATAATTGTATATCTGCAGTAGCTGGTTACAGAAGTATTATACAATGTCATAATTATTCATATTAAAATTTTAAAATATTCATCAAATCAAATCAGATAACTTTATTTATCCACGATATTCTCATATTTTCATTCGGTTTGATGACTTGCTCAGCTATTACTGGCTTTCACTTGCATAATCAGCTGTCATTTTTGTCACTCAAACAGACTTGAGAGTGTTTGTATTATAACAGATCAATTCCTGGAGAATCAGTTTTCATCATAAATTAATGTGGCCCAAGTTTCTTTGTTGAAGGCACAAAGTTGGCTGCTGTTACATCATTTGAAAGCTGAGAATAGACGACAACCAAGATGCATGGTTCTAAATTGGTGGTGCTTGTGATTATCTCCTCTAGTTTCTTTCTTTGAAAATGAGCAGAAATCATTACCAGTCCAATTATAAAGACAGTTTTATATAATTATACTGATAGAATTACACAAGGAGAAGTATATGCAAGCATAGCATAGAATAAATTATAACAAGCATAGAAGATAAGATTTATTGCATAAGAGCTCAACACAAGTCTGTTCGGTTTTTCCTTTTTTTGAAAAAATAAAGTCTTTTGTTGGGCAAAACATCCAGACCTCTTAAGGAGAGGGCAGGATGACATAGTTCGGAGAGCCCCACCTCCCTCTTTGACATCTCATGTTTTTCTCCAGTCTTCTTTAACCTACTCTTTGATCCTCACTATTTTACTGCCCCCCCCACGTCTCCTACCCATCTTGAAACTGCTACTTCCAATGTTTTAATCTCGTACACTTTCCATATCAATCTTCCCACTGCCTATTTTAAACCCTCACCCCCCCCCCCCCCCTTCCACAAGGTGTTGCAAATTAGTACTGGTAGATCTTGCTCGCTAAATGTAAATGCAGGCATCTTAACAGCTTTGCTCCCTTCAGCTTTCCTTCCAAGAGAGGCTGCAGATTATGTGGTTTTCAATAATCAACATGGTGCTATGTCCATAACTGTTAGGTTCTAATTTCTAATATTCAGGCATATCAGAGATTAATCTGGCATCTCAATTGAAACCACTGGAACAACACATTTAGCTGGATATTCATGCAGAACAGGTTTGCGTTGTGGTTCAATTGATGTTTCCTCGCCTGAAGATCTTGAGAAAACGCTTTCAGAAATTTTGCAGGAGATATTTCCATATTCCTGAAGAAAAGTACAAGTCCCAAGGAGAAATTCACAAAAGTCCTTTCGAATTCCAAACCACCCTATAGATGATAAAAAAAAAGAATTCATTTAAACAAGATACTTATGCAGTGATTAGGAAGTTGTGCAGTTGCCAAATAATACCACCTACATGTAGAGAAATATCTGGGAGCAGTTTGCATAAATAGTGTTACTTCTGGGGAACCAATAGCAAACCAGAAAATTGGTATTTAGAAAAACAACGTGGCTGTCGTGAATGCAAAGCAAGAAACCGGGGAATAGTTGTCTTGCTTGCTACAGCCACACCTGCTCTGTGTAACAGGCCATGTTCCTAAATAAAGCCTTGTTTTCTTTGTTTCATTTCGTTTTGCTTTGCTGAATACTGTAAGCCCACATTCAAGGGTTGGGCGTTAAGTTATAGTCCTTGTCTGAGAAGACTGGAGAGTCTAAGGAGTACCGTATGTCTTTTTCCAAGATCTTTTCAACTTAAGTTGTTCCCTTCAATAACTGTGATGATCATGTTCTTTGTGATCAAAACTTACAGTGGTTGCCTCCTTTGTGATAGAAAGATGTTGCTAGTAAACTCAGCAAAGAGATTTGAAGAGGAGCTACTATGCCTACAAACAAGTCCTGTGTGAGGCCATCAAGTCTGTTGCAAAGGATAATCTGCAAAGAAACAAAAAGAAAATTTTGATGTCGACCAAACACTTCCCCCTCCCCAACCCCCAGCCACAGGTTAGCCTATCATGGGGTTTCTTGTCAAAAAAGACTCTGTCTTCCCTGAATGTTTTACCAATGTGACATTAAGGAACCTTAAGAACAAGATATTTTTAAGCCATGTATGGCCACCAGAACCAGGTGATCTGGTGACGTAAATTTTAATGCCGTATACCACAACCGCACGCGGCTTTATTTTTGAATTCAACATGGCAGAGGAGAGGTTAAATCTTGTCGGGTCTACTTGAATGTTTATTCAATAACAGGAAATGTGGTAGACACGTAATGATCTGTTGAGTTTTGGCGATGGCAATACTGTAGGGAGTTTGGAAACAACACCTAAGGCCGCACGTGGTTGTGGGATACGGCGTTAAAATTTTTCTTCCCAGTCCTCCAAATTACGTTACCAGATCACCTGGAAGTGAACTTGTCTTGATGCTACCAGATTTTTACAGTATCTTTTCTCAATCACAAATGATTGACTTAAAACTCTTGGAGAGACTACTGTCCTGACATGGCAAATGCCCACCTCCTGATTCAGATTGTGGCTCTGGAATGTCCTACAGTGCTTAAGGTAATTCCTTAGTATTGCAGTGCACATCCCTACTGCGCACGATTTTTGCATCATTAGCGTGCCCACACGAGCACGTGCACGTACAAAATGTAGGAGATTTTCCTCAAACTAAGCCCAATAGCGAAATAAATGCTCCTTTTCTCTCAAATGAGCACGGTGACCCCCAATTTTTTTTTCAGGTATTTGCTAAGAACAGTCTAATAAAGAACATGTTTGAAGAAGAAAAAAAGTTTGATAGTAGAACATGAATTTTTTTGGAAAACAGTTCAGTACTGTACTGATTGTATTTTGGCCAAGGCGAGGACTTCAAGCTAACCACGGAACTGTCCCAAAAAGTGCACTATTCCTACAACCAGGCAATAAAAAACGGTGTAAATGAAGCAATACTGCTTATGTGAATAAAAGAAGCTTTATTTTCAAAATAAAATTTTGTGTCTTTCAAGTAACCAAGACTAATTATGTATGAAGGTGATTCGAATTTTTAACGCGCAACCAGTAAAAAGACCCCATTTTAAGAGGCTGCTGACGCGTAAACAAGCACGGTGACCCCATTTTTTTATTGCATTTTTTTGATGTTCATATCATGAATGTTAATTATGCCAAGTTTCCAAAAAAGTTTGGTAGTAGAACAATTTCAAGTGAATTACCTTAAAGCACTCTATTATAGTTAAACTGAACAAAATAGCACCTTGAACATTTTGTCATTCCTGTGATCCCAGTTTGTCTGATGACTTACGATGAAACTGCTTTGGAAGGGACAGAAAAAATCCATGCAGGTCTGACTCACCATTTGGACGGCAAATTTATGTATCACGAACATAATAGAGAATCATGGTGGGATCCATTGTAATTGATGGCACATGTATATCTTGTACATTCTTAAGATTTTCCTTGTTAAAAATTTTTCGAAGTAGTTTGTTTTTTAATTTCCTTTGTTTCAGATTATGATTATGTCTATGAGACAAAGGAAAGCAGAAAACAATCCAGTCCAAAAAAAAATTTGTGAATGTGAATGAAGATTATTTTTATGATGAAGTCATTTTATAAAATAATTAGGATAGTACACGCACTCTCATTGGTCAATAGCTGTGTTTAGATGAGAGTGTGTAAACACGGCTGTGACATCACACAAAGTTTGATTGGTTATGTCTTGCCAGAAGTGCGTTTTGACTGGCTGGTAGGAAATGTGAACGTGTATCAAGAAAATATGTTTCAATTAAGAAGTAAAAAAAAACCAGCATTTTCCTTCACTTGTCGAATTATCTTTGAGGGGATATTTTATAAAAGCAATAGAGGACTGTTACCATACCCTCATCTAAACACTCGGGAAAGTTTGGAGAATCCTCTAATTCTCCCACCTCCCCCTCGTGTTTAGATGAGGCTATGGAAACACGGAAAACATCCCCTATTGCTTAAATCTAAAACATTCTAATGTTCACACAGACTTTTTTAATCGGCAACTAAAGAAAAGAAATCCTATTTCCCATTAAACGATTATAAAAAATAAAGTGAACACCGATTCAAACCTTGGTACGAAACATTGTTGAGATCGCAGGGTAAACTTGTCCTTTGTTTGATATGAATTTTTGTCATGCAAAATCTTAAATGATGCATTCTCCTCAGGAGTTGAAAGCAATGGAAAATCCGTTAGTTTGATAGGCTCTGTATTCCGCGTTGAAAGCACTAAAAATTTGTTGAGAAGCACACTTTCTATTGCGGTGAGCTTTCTCTACACAACCCACAATCATGTATCACTTTACAAATTTTAGCTGCTCAGAAATTGAAATAACATTTAGTTAGTGCTCAGCCTCTGTTCTTCCATGAAAAGGAAATAAGAAAGGGTGGAATTACAAGGACTAGCATGTGATATCTGTTTTCCAGCAATGGTTTTGATTTGTTTAGCTCTGATATGAGGACTAACATTACATTTACAATCTCCATTATTTGCTTATGAATATTCTGTAAGTAAGCAAAATGGTACGCACAAGAGAAAATGATGATCAAATAATAAGATTGGTCACTTAGAAGGCTGTTATGCGAAAAAAAGACTTGAAGAAATTTACCAACCTGAAATGTTAGCAGAGGAATAACAAGAAGAACTGATGCGAAAGCAACCATAATGTGACCCCTCCGCTGTGCAGGAAGCACCTCTGCTGTTCGCACAAATATGATGGACCAGATGATGTAATATAACACCAGGAGACACAATAATGATAGCACTATCCACATGGGTACAAACACCACCTGAAATTAGATTGTATAAATCAAGTTACTGTAATAATCAAGAAAACATTTTCCATTGGGTACTTTCCAATTGACCAAAAACGTCCGAGATTCTAGGGAAGGAATTGAAATGGTACAAACATTTAATTTCTAAAACAAAATTCCAGATGTTTGGGTGTTCATTGAAAGGTTGACCTGAAATCCCAGGACATCAGAACAACCAGGAATGATGTTCCTACATGTACCTGAGCCCAGTTCCAGTTTCATTTATTTTTACGTGAAGTCCTATTTTTACTTGTTAAAGAAATTTAGACTTGATTCACCCAACCAGAAAATGCTGTTTCTCATTTGCAACATGAATCCAGATTCTTAAACCAAGATTTTCGGCCGAAAGGAAAGTGCCTAGATTATTTAGTACTGATTCCTACATCTAAGATACAGTATTTCAATTAAATAATTCTGATTATTTTTCATATTTCTTTTTCTCCAACAAAAATGAGGTAATGGAAATACAACAAAATGTAGTTAAACTTAATCCCATGCTGTTACATCTCCTTATTTCTTTAATGTACAAAACAGGTTTAATACTACTGACATTTTCTTGAAAGTTATAGTCCCTTTTTTCTTAACCAATTTAATTTACTTCTTTGTGACTACATTGTACTACCAATTTGCAGCAAGGAAGTAAGTTGTGATAAATAGTAAAATGGCAAAGGACAAATGTTTTTATTACAACATTTTGTTGTACTTTGCTATTCTACAATAATGGACGAACGAAGCACAACAGTGTACATTGTAAGTTATCATTATCTAACTTACCACCCAAGACCAAAGAATAACTTTGTCCAGTCTCAGGGAGAGGAATATGAATTGCAGAACATTTACTGAAAATACTGTCTCTAGCTGCAACAAGACAGAAATTCATGATTAACATTTAAAATAATTTCACATTGGCAGCTGGAAAAAGGCTTCATTGTTTCTACCAACCTCCACAGATCTGTCATGTCTAAAGCCCCAATACAAGCAATGATTGAAAGAGACGAAAGCACATACAAGGGCATAAACATGAGCCTCCATGGGAAATGATGTCCTCCTCCAAGATTGATACACACAAAAATCTCAAACATTAGAAGAAGAAGATGCAATGCCAGGCTGATTATCATTGCTTTGAAGTTTACGTGACTGTCTCCCTCTCCCCTACAAAACAAAAGGAGTGTCTTTCTTATTTAGTTGAAGAAGTGTTACAGTATTTACTGGCTGCAGTGACTTGAAGCGTTACTTTGCTCTCAGTGTTTTTGCTTGACAATCTAAAAACATTTTTTTCGTCGAGTCATGTGTTTGGGGCTAGGTCCAACTATCTTTGATTGACTGTTAAAGTTGCATGTGGGTTAGGGTTAGTTGTAAAGTGTTATTTATAAATAGAATTCATACTCATTATATGAAACAGGTTTCATTATACATTGTGCATGTATACATCCTTCATGCAAAACCTTTGAGTAATTGTACCTTGGTTGTAAACCCACTGACTTCTACACCGCCCCCACTGCACAGTAAAATCTACTCGCATTAGACAGAGTAAAATCTACTAAGAGGGTCTGAATGGGGGGGTCCACATGTCAGTTGTCGGTTAAAATTTTATTACTTTGTCGGTTGTCGGTTAAAATTTTTTCAACCTTTGTCGGTTGTCGGTAAATCCCAGTTAATTTTTTTGTCGCTAGTGGGTAATTTTTCCCTTGTTTTGTCGGTAGTCAGTAATATTTTCTAGCCCTTTGTCACTAGTCGGTTAACCCCATTCACACCCTCCACTAACTCACACTCCTAGGAGGTTTATAGGGAGCTGAATAAGCACCCAACATCTTTGAGACACGGATGGCAACCAGAGGAGAACATTTTGCATGCCAGTGTAGTAGACTGTCTCTCTGATTTTTAAACTAATCATCTCTATTGTAGAAACAATACGTAGCAATATAAATCTGCTTGTGTAAAGACAAGTTAACACCCTTAAGTGCCACTCAGACTTATAGATGTTACTCTGTCTAACGCCAGACGATTTTACTCGTCAATGGGGAACCCCTCGGGAGTGACAGGGTTAAAAGGAAAAACAGCTCACTTCCGGTTGACGGCCTCATCTCAAAAACAACGTGTGCTTAACTCATTGACCCCTCAAGTGCCCTAGGACACCCCCCCCCGGTTGACTAGAAAAAAATTATTGTGAGGGGTTAGACAGAGTAAAATCTGTTTTTAAGTTTATAATATCACAGATGCCTCCTGTTATATTACCCAACAAATCAAAGGTCACAGATGAGACAAATTCTGCAGACAAAGTTCAGTCAAAACCACCGACCCTCAACACCACAACACTGTTCTAAAGAAGATCATGATTACAATGACAAGAATGAAAAGAGGTTCGAATCGAGTGACTAGAGGGAACTGTCTTCTGCTAATCTACTTTGACCACTATTGTTTTCCTCTTTCCGCACAACCTATACAAAGCGAGATTTTTAAAATGCCCGTTGATAACTCAGTTGCAGATAGTAGCGCCTATTACAGCCGTATTACAGTACATGCCTGATTCTTGAAATTAGGCGATTACAGAGGACAAAAGTAAATGGGTATTTCTGAAATTGCTTTTACAACTTAAGATATTATTGTCACAGAAGAAACAGCCGATTACTGACATGAAACGTTTTCACGACACCTCAAACACACACAACCTTACAACCGACCAGCAAGCGACTGAATCGAAAATGCTATAAGAACTTTTGAAACCTGTACTCTGGGTGCCTTATCCAAATGTAAATTCCTGTAAAAGCGCCGGATAAAACCGTGATTTTCCAAATCCAGATAGGTGTAAAAACTATCCAGTAATTCCAAGTGATTGCTCCATCCAAACGCAACGCCAGTAAAATCGAAAAAATAAATAGTGTGAAGAAGAGAAGAAACTTGCTGAAAGAAAAAGAACGTCGATTATGAAATGCTTTTTCTTATTTTTTACAACTCTAAGAAGAAATTTACCTGGGATTAAAATCCTGAAATAGACGACGAAGATTCATTTCCTATGACAAATTATTCAGAAACTAAAACTGTCCTAAAGGGAAAATTAAAAATAGTAAAGGATTTCTGCGCGATTCAAAATGTTTCCAAACACTGCGTGGTTACTCAGTTCACTATACCCAGGAGCCATTGCAAACTTAGAAGTCCACTTCGCTGGACGCTGGAACTCGATCTGAAAGGCAAGTTTGCGAAATTTTCGTTTTTGCTACTTTTAGTTTATATATCAACTAGAGGCAAAAACCGGCAAAATTTAACTGAAGGTTGGGCTTTGAAGCCTGCGAATGTAAACTTATTTCCGGTTCTTTTTCCCAATTGAGTGCCTCAGGGGAAAAAAAAAATCAGCCGGAAATACGCCCTGCTGCAATGGGCTTGGTTTGATTTGCGCATTGTATTTTCTTGAGAGGCTGAATAATTTGCTAGTTCTCTGTTTTCAGGCCGGTATGCAATATATTTGGGGTGAAATCTTCTGGAAGACTGAAATCTGGTTTTAGGTTGTAAATTAAACGACCGCCGGAAATACGTCTCCGTTCGCAGGCTGAAATGCGCCGGCATTCTCTCTTTCATATTCTGAAACTTTACCTGCAACATTTTGTTGTCAAGCCTCCAAAAAAGAGATGAAAGTCTGTCATTACCACTACCCATTATTTATCACTTTAATAATGATAACTAGCCCTACTAATATCACACAAAGCGCAACATAGAAGAAACATATTTCAGTCTAAATCAGGCATGACAAAACTGCTAACAGATCATGTTCAACCTCCTCAAGCTTACAGTTGTAGATTAAGACAATCGGACAGCCTGTCCTCATAGCTTTTCTCAAGCAGTATCCACATTGTAGGAAGGCTGTCTACCTAGCAGTTCTGGTCATGAAACAGTGGAGAGAAAAACTTTCTGTTTTCTTGGCCACTCTCTCACTAGCCTGCAAATGCAGATTTCCGGTATTTCCGGCTGTAGTTTCTCTCCCCTAATTATGGCCTGAATTTGGATGTGCCACATAGTATTATTGGTGATACATAATGTAAATCTTTACAAGGGTATTTCACAGCTATAAATTACACTAAAAAAGAAAAAAAAAACACATTTACTCCATAGGCCAAATTCATGTATTACTTTCTTTTACTATACTATTAAAGTGGTACTATGATCAAAAAATCATTTCCTTTTTTCCTTCAGATTTTGAAAGCGTGTTGGCTTAACACCTAACTGGCAAAATTTTGAGCTTTGAGTTTTATCCAAAGGCTGTTTATTTTGAGTGTAAGTTTTGGATTTCGTGGTCCGCCATTACTCACGTTCAAAACTGGCCGATTGGACCTCAGAGGGTTGGATCTAGAGAAAATGACGTCATTTACTCACTAGCTTAAAATTTCAGTGTGTAAACACAATTTGTTATATATGCAAAACACGGGTTGAAAAGTCTGAAAGCCCGAAACTTCCGTGCTGCATATTAATTAGACCGCGTACACCCACGCATTGCATTCTTAAACTAGAGAGTGTTTGACGTCATTTTTTTTTTTTTTTTCTCCTCGACCCAGCTCTCTGAAGATTTTAAAGTTAGTAATGGCGGACCAATAAATAAGAAAATTCCAGCTAAAATAAACAGGTGTCTTTTTAAAATCAGAACTTAAAACTTAGGTGAGTTAGTGTTTAGTTAACATAGTTTTGAAATCCAAAGGAAAAACAAAATTTTTTTTTGGTCGTAGTACCACTTTAAACATCTGCTGCTTTGGGGTAGAAATGTTTAATGGGGACATTATGTTATATTCCAAACAGAGAAATTAATATTCACACGGTATTACTCTGTTTCTTTAAGACCTGTATTACAATGATTTTATTATACGAGTATGTATAGGACATACGTAACCCACGCCTTAACAAACTGTGCCTCCTAAGATAAGATGGAAATATTGGGTTTGTTCAGAGCTAATATCAATCTATTCAACAATAGCTGCTATTCCACTTTATTTCTACAGGGAAACTTTTTTTTGCATCATTGAACAAGGAAAGTTATTTTTCTTAAGTCAAGACTTTCAGTTTTGGAATATTCAGAACCCCTGCATGTACTGATTACACAGAATTACTGCAATATTATACCTTAATGATTATTGAATAACACTACATATATAGCTTGGCAAAGGCAAAACTGGAAAAGTTTAAGCTTTTTTTTATGTTAGTTCCCTTAATACCACATACAAGTCCTGATTAATATACACACAACTTATTAGCACTGCCATTTTCATAATTCTGTGGCAACTCATCTTCAAGCACCAATGCCGGGGGTTGACCCAAAACCACGGATGCTGAGATCAACAATAATATTGAAGCGTGACCTAACTCACCAGTCAGCATCTTTGGTTCCAAAGGCAGAGTTGATCTTCCTAGCTATGTTTGCAAAATTAATCTGATTGATGGAAACCAAAACGCATTTTGGTGCTTGGCGCGTGAAGGTGAGATTCCGCAGAATTATGAAAATTGCAGTAATCATAACACTGAGGTTCAACCTAAATTGTTCATCACAAAAAAAAAAACAAGGCTGTGAAGATTTTGCTTTTTCTTAACAACAGTTTCTTTGGCCCACTTAGTGAAAGCACAACCACAGCAACATTTACAAATAAATTAGTCTGGTTATTGTTTCTTTACAAATACAACAAGGCCAAAAAAAATGACAAGAAATTGTATAAGCATGCTTTTTTGGTCAGGAATTTTTTTGCTTTATGGCTATGAGAATTATTCGAACACTGCTACTCTGGTACTTAAAGTGTGTGCGGCCAGAATGAAAGGTAACTTTTGTTAGTGTAGAAAGTAACTGTCATTATGAAAGCCAATTATTTGTAGCTCTGTGACAGAAAGGAAATTGACCAACCTGGGGCAGATTCGTTAAGGTGAAATTCTAAAACAAGCTTGGTTTCTTATAAAATTTACAGGTGCAGCCTCAAAACATTGATGTGACATAATCATATTAAAATTCATTAGTAGCGCAAATTAAATTGGAATTCCAACTCTTCACATTAAATGTATTCCTCAAAATATAATCTGCAACGAAATTGTCTGCTAATGGTACCACGAGAATGTAATTTTAAACGTTGAATGATTTTGTTTAGATAAAAGAAAAATAATTTAGCACCTCCATATGCAAGTTTTCCCTCACATGTTAGCACCTTTCTCCCACTGAAACCCTGTTCTAAACAGTTCCCAGTGAAGCATTCTATAAAATCTTCTGCAGGCCATCATCATTGCACTGTCACCTCGAGTGTTAATTTTTGCAACAATTTCATCAGTATAATGTACGGCTAACCTACCCAATTCAAATCAAATGTCAGTGTTGTTAAGAAAAAAGATAAAAACCGGTTTTTGTCTTATAATTTACAAACATTCTATCCAAACGAGATGTTAGACTTTCCACCAGGGGGTGCACGCACTTTGACAGACGTGTGAGCTTTTTCTTCTGCGCATGGACCCTGGCCACCAATTATATCACTTCCTTGGCGAGGTGGAGGTGGTTTTGCTGGTGCGTTTGGTTCCTCAAAAACTGATGACTTTTGTCGTGCTTCCTGGTGAGGATTAACTACGTGGGGTTTTCTTGGTTCAGGCTCAAAGGCTGGTTTTGGCACTGGACTACTGGGTTCACCGAAAACGCTTGATTGTTGCCTTCTCTGTTGGCTTTCCTTGTGATGAGCTGGAGCCCCTTCATGCACAGACGCATCAGACGCAAAAACATTAGATTTGTTTCGTGCAACCTGGCATTGATTGACTTCTCTTTGTTTTGATGGTGGTACAGGGTTGCTATCATTGTCAAACAAACTGATTGAAGTTTTTCCTCCAGGAGGTGCCAGCACCCTGCAACAAATTTGTATACAGAAACATTACAGTACCGGTACTTATCACCTCAACAAATTTTTCTACTTTAGTTATTCTTTGAAATAGTTCCAAATATGTTGTGTTGTTTTTAGAACCTTTTCATTGAAAATTCATTTTCAAATTCACTTTGAAAAAAAAAAAAGTGGTCATAGTTTGATCCATGCCTGAGCAATGAAGGGGAATGGGTTCGATATCGGGTTGACGTAACAAATTACCTTTGCATCACGGTTTCAAAGAACTATTACAATGCAAAGCAGTTATTAAGGTCAACCCAGTATCAAAGCGATTTCTCTTCCTTGCACCGTCACAGATCAAATCACAACCAGTTTTCAACTTTTTAGGAGCCTCCAACACAGTGTGACTTTGAAGGAGAGAGTTTAGAGAATTAGAGTGCAGAGAATACTTAAGCGGAAAAGAGATCTAGACACTTTAGGCTCCCAGATAAATGTTATCAATACCAAAGCATTGGAAAAGAAAACTTATTGCCTAGAAAAACGATGCTTCAGTCTTAATACGGACACTAGAGGACTATTGAAGAGAGATGCCATATGTGGGAGAAGAGCACTTCCAAACCTCTCAGTAACCCAACGGAGAGCCCGTTAGCAGGACCAAAAATGTTTCCGAAAAGGAAATAAGATTAGTAAGTGCTTAAATGTGCATTTCCTTCAAGTCTTTCATTTAGAGACTTTTCACTTTCATAGTTCTGGATTAATAAAATAATCTCAAATTAAAACATTGAGTAACTGTGATGAAAATGAAATAAATAAATAAAAGGATAGTTAGTTTAGACTGCTTAGAAACGAACCTGGAAGACAACATACTTAAAAGAAAGATCCAGATCTTTAGGATATCTTACTGCCTGTTTAATCCCAAGATTTCACCACATTCTTAAGAACACTTAAAAGGCAATTTTAATAATTTAGCCTTTAAGATCACTGAGCAATATTGTATTATTACACACTTACATTGTGATAGTTATTTCTGAAAACTGGAAAGCTTCAAATAAGGCATTTTTGATGACAAACAAGTGAAATCTTTGTACAGTTCAACAGTGCAGTCAAGTATTTGAAAAGTTAGTATGTGTGAATTTTCATATTCTTCCCAGTTTATTTTTAGTAACTTGCCAGTGGTAACCAGTGTGTGTAGCTGACAAACCACCAAATGGAAGTAACAATAGCAATATGACAAAAAATAAGTTTGTTCTGAACACATGTTCCCGGTCAAATAAATAAAGAATTTGAAGTTGACACATCATGAATACAACAAAATACTGTTTTAACAAATAAACTTTAAAGTCCAAGACCTGTTATTTTTTACAACCTGAAAAGCTCTGAAATTCAAAACCGCTCTCTTATAAAAAACTACAGCACCCCATTTAATAAGATGACACTTTTCTATGAAAGATCAAAATAGGTTTATTTATTTATTTTATGTAGTTAATGGACTTTGACACTTAGACTTCTTTGACGTTGATATTGATCATGCAAACATCACACTGGTATTGAGGTAATACTTCAAGGCTTCCTTTAAAAAACAGACTTCAAGAGGAAGTGTTTAAATGCTACTTAACTCACTAGTTACTCAATATAGTTGTATGACGTTAGCAAAACGTCTTCAGCATAGTTTTTCACACATCAACCAAAGCTAAAGAGGTTAGACTTGTCAAGCCCTTGTGAAGTTCACAAATTGATGATGGGAAAGATCAAACGAGATGATTTAATCTAAATGATTTAATGAAATGATGATATAAGCATCTTGTTACAACTAAAACAGAATTAACTGGTCATAATTTACATATTTTCAAGATTCTTTTTAGAGCGATGAAGACTCACTCACCAAAGAGTTATTGGTTGTTAACAACAAAGATCAGTTGAGGCATGCGGCATATAGCTCCATTTGTTAGCGGGTTTCTGAATGTTACACAAAAGTGCATGGATCGTTGAAGGAAATAAGATTTATTTCTTGTTTTTCAATTACTGCATGAAATAAGAAGGCCACACGCTGGTCAACGATAAAGGTACTACAGTTGAACATGTTAAGATGGATTGAAAACTGGCTCTCGACGTCAAAATCATTACAGATAGCGATGTATAAATATATAAGCTTTTGATGCTAAATGTTCTGTGGAAATCAGAGAATTTTAAAATACTAATTACATTGAAATGCTAATATGGAGCTTAGTTTGCGATTACAAATAGGAACTGCATATGACGGCCAACAGGTGCAACAAATTCTGACTATACTCGTCGTGGCGCATTGGAAACACGGTACAAAACAAAAGTCAGATTATATGGGTTATGGCTTTACATAATTAATGCTTTGGTGGATCCGGTAATAATTAGAAATTCACGCAGAATAAAACTTCTTCGCCAATACAGCGTGAAGGTAAAATATAAAACAGAAGTGAAAAGCGATAAGCCAAATCAATTGCGGGGTGTGAAGTGAAGCGAAATGTTATGTCTGAGAAGGCGAAACAACAATTCAAAACGACCTATTGAAAGAAGCGATTGAGAATAAAAGCGCGTATAAAGGTTGATTTCATATACATAAATAACTAACGCTTACAATCTCACGACATTGACAAATATTACTTTGAAACGACCTGTTGGCTTGTACATTTATTCATTATTTCGAAAGGACAAAAGCTCTTTGGAACGAGTCTCATTCTTCGCAAGCTCAATCAGTCACCCAAAACAAAGACCAAATTGAATTTACACGTAGAACTTCGCTTCTCCTAGACCTGATGTCAATTTCGATTGCGCAGGAACAACCTTTGGGACCAAAAAAAGAGGAATGTTAAGTTTCTTAAGTAACAAAGATGTCTTTGGACAACACAGGATTCCACGTTAAGCAACGTTAGAGTAGGTACGATGAAATGTTCTAGGACCAACGGAGACATAAAAGCTGAAGGTCAAAATTGTCTCGACGAAGCATTTCGATTACGAATTTGTCTGCTTCGCCAAACGCGCGTAAAATCCAACAACTTACTTGGTGGAAATGTTAGTTGAATCCGTGATACCGATACTGTTTTCGGTGCTTGTCATTTTCGTGAACTACCCTTTTAAGCTTTGCAGTAAAATGTTTGAATTCTCCCTCGCAAACTTGACTGCGCGAAGAGCAGTAATGCAAAATTTATGACAGGAAGTAACGCTAATAGCAAAGGATTCCCGGATGAAGGTAGAGAACCCGCTGGAAAAAGTATTTCAAACGAACTTATTTCTCTCCGCTTTTCTGATTGGTCCTTCAATAAGAAGTTGTGGCATTTATATCGATTTGATTGGCTGCAATAAGAATTGACTTGAGAAACACCGCATGGCAATCTTTCGGCGGGATTTTCATTGTTTGTGTGTAAAATTACTGCCGTCACTTTGTGACTTTTGAACAACAACAGAAAAAACGTTCTGTTGTGTTGCACCTTGAAAAATGGGAGCTGAGTGTGGTTTTCAAACGAAGCAGCAGCTGAATGATTGTATTTTGCGATTCGCTTGGTCAGAGCATCCACTGCCTCCTGTTCATAGAGCTTGTAGAGACGGTGACCTGCTTAGCTTAACTTACTTGACTATACAAGGAGACAGGCTTGAAGTTTTCCGCTGCATAAATGAGAAAGATCATTTCTTAATGTGGACACCGGCACACTGGGCAGCTTATTTTGGACGGGTAAATTATGTTTTAACTTCTGGCTAGAAACCGCCAAAGTTGGTTGCAAAATAGCACGAAAGGTCGTTCCACAATTGGCACCAAGAAACGAAGTTTTTGTCTTGTTTACCATTTAATATTAGCCTTTCTTCCAAGCGAAGAGAGGGCATTGAAAGGACGAGTTTTGTCAAAGGTTGCTATTTGCCAGAGTTTATTTGCAAAACTCTATTGTAGAGATCGATTGTTTATCGTTTGGTCGCGTGATCACAAGGTGAAATTGGTGAAATCTCGCCAAAACGCAAAGGTTGCGAGTTTTTAGTATTTTCCATCTGGGTGACTCTTGAAAGATGACGGAAAATACGATATTGAACTTAAGGGTCTGTCTTTCATTAACGTATTTTAAGTAGGAGAGTGGAAGATGGATTGAAAAATGTTGAATTCGTGATGTTTGATATCCTTCCGTGATCGTTTGGTTTCGATTCTGGTTGAGTTCGAGCATTGCTCATATTTAAGCGTCATTTTTTAAACACATCAGTAGCTTTTTGTTGGCAAGATGAAGGCTTGTGTTATTTTTAAGGCCATGGTTTTGTTTGGTGCTTGGCATCTTGCATACGTAACAAAGTTACGTCGCTGTACTCTTTGCTATTTTGAATGTGTTAATGATTCAATAGCGCCTTGCTAAGTTACAGCGTACAACAGGTCAGACATTGATAATATTATTAATTAATAACCCTAAGTTCATTACCCATTATCAAACCTTTTTTTTATTGAAGAGAGGTAATCGTGCTGTTATGATAGTGTTTATCAAAATTTGCTAAGCAACACAAAAAGAAAACAGTTTCCTGCAAGGTTTTTTGTCCAAGTTGTTTATTTTACACATCACAAAGGTTTTCCATCACTGTGAAATAGTTGTGGAAAAAGTAGGCCATGAGACGCTAAAAACAGCAGTCGTGAATGATAATTATTGGTAGCACTGGGATTACACTAATAACAATAATATTGTCCTTTGAGATCTTTATGACCATCTCTATTTTGCCAAGACCCTCTTTATTTATAATAAGGTGTTTGCACTAGCTTTTAAAAGCCAGCTACAATATAAGTTTCAAAGAGTTTTATCCGAGTAGGATCTTTAGTAGGGAAAAATCATTAAAACCTAAGTTTGTGTTGATAAGTGTTTATAAGAGCTTACTTTAGTTTTTAAGGATTCATTAGAGATTTTTGTTACCAGGTTGCTAGTTTAAATGCCAGTTGTTTTCAACGTGTTACTGCTTTCCAAAACATTCCACTGATACATCATTTTGTTGATTTGTTGCGATAACATTTAGTTTAAAAATATATAGTTTTTGTGAAATGGTAGTTCTTATGCTGGATCAGTCATTTTTTGGTTTGTTTCATCCTTGAATTGGGCCCATTGATAAGATTGGTAAAGTCATCTGAGCAGCACTCTGAGAGGAATCAGGGGAAAAGTAATTGTTAAGAAAATTTCTAACAACATTCTCAATAATGCTAGAAGGAAACAAATCTTAATTACTTATAATAATGAATTCAGTGTAGTTGTGGTTTATACAAAGGATAACTTTTGCTTGACATTAATAAATATTATTGTTATGCTAATTACCCTTTTTATTATTGTTTTATTTTTAGGTTGATTGTTTAAGGTGCCTTATTGAGTGTGGCTTAAATATCGATGTATGTGAAGGAAGATTTGAACAGTCTCCAGCACATCTGGCAGCATTTTCAGGTCAAAGTGATGTCCTACATTGGTTACTTCAAAATGGTGCCTTTGCAGAAAAAGTGGTGAGTACTGTTTACACTGTGTAAGGGAGTTTTTTATTTGGAAGAAGAGGAAAGGCTGCTGCCTAAGAAAATTCTCCGGGAGCGCTTTGGGCTCCCAGCATCAAAAGTTAGTAGCCTGAGTCATTTTTTCAAGAGCCCAGGGCCCGCTTGTTCGAAAGCCGATTGACATAATCCAGGATTAGCTTAACTTTTGTTTCATGTTTTCAACCTTTTTGATGAAAGTTTCTATGCTTATTTTTGTTTTTCAAGATTGACTTCTTTTAATGTAAAGTTTTACCGAATATCAGTGTTGAACAGTATTTTGGAGTAGAGCAATAAACTTTTTGGTTATAAATTTTTAATCTGGGATTAGGGTTAATCATTCTTTTGAACAACCGCCCCAGAATTAAGTAATTAACCCAGCTTCCCCCTCCCCACCCCCGAAGTCAAGTGGTCTGCCTTAGTTATAAATAAATAATAATACAACAGATGCAAAGGTGCCACAGATGACTTACCAAAAGCTGGTGTGTACCTTGTGTATGTTGTACTTAAACGAAGTAAAAAAAGCAATCGCATATTTCCTGTTGCACAGACAACAAAAAATTCTGATTGGCTAATCAGGCAATGCACGGTGTCAGCAAATTTGGTTAGCATAAGTAGTTGACAACCTGTTGACAGCAGAAAACAGCAGACAGCAATAGCGACAGCATCGGATGGGTTATTCGGTTCTATAGAACAATGCTTATCACTGAAAGGAATTCAATTGTATTTAATCCATTCACCCCTAAACCGGCCATACTTAGTATTTTACTCTGTCTAACCCCAGACAATTTTACTTGTCAATGGGGAACCCCCAGGAGTCATTGGGTTAAGGAAGAGCAGAAGAAAGCGATCGAATCTTTGCTGACAGGAAAAGATGTGATGGTCGTAATGCTTGCTTTATATAATGCTTACGTTCAGGATACCTAAAAATTATATATTCACTGCTGCCTTCCTGTTCCAGTCGTTTATAGCGACATTCTCTATGATCTTTTGGAAGTGGCATTAAAAATGTGAGAAAGCGGAACATGTCGCCTTCAAATTCTTGACACTTCTCGTAAAAGCTGAACTGGTGTCCACATTAATAGCTTAATTTAATGTAATAGCTGAATTTGGTTGACTCTTATCCATGAATACAAGTGGACGTTTTGTTTGTCTACATTTCGATATCTTCCAGTGATATGGCAGCAGCACCGTCACTGAGGTCTTACCTGTGCTTCTGAACCCTTGTACATTGTACATTGTACATTGTACATTGTAGCAAGTCATTTATTAAAAGCCACTCTTATATCCGGGAGCAATTTTCTTGTCTGTAATTTCCTCACCTTTAAGCGAATATTGGAGATTGTTGAGGCCTGCTGGTTTGTATGAAATTAATCACTCAATGAAAATGTCCCATTTAATGTGGAACGAGGCATTTCAGATTTTTACTGCACATTTCGCGCAAACACAGGACAACAGATGCGAGTCTTGGCTTAAAGGCACATTAAGTATTTTTTTTAAAATCTGTCGGCAAGAGGAACATGCGTGAATCTTGCCAGCTTTTTTTGAACAATGAAATAAGTTCTCAGAAGGTAGATCGGAAGACTTGTTTATAATACCGACATTGAGTCTAAAATTTACCTTGCAAATTGGGTCACCTCGCAGCTCTTACAAGGTCTCACCTGATTGGAGACCACCCTTGAGGTTTAACAAAAGAACAAATAACAGAAACAAAGGACCCTAGGCCTAAAACAAAAGGGCCATTGTTTGTTACCCTAGGCCTAAAACAAAAGGGCCATTGTGTCTGTTATTTGTTCTTTTGTTAAACCTCAAGGGTGGTCTCCAATCAGGTGAGACCTTGTAGGAGCTGCGAGGCTACCGTGCAAATTTGGCAAAAGTCCAATGGCTCATTTTGAGTCTTAGGTTTTCTTTCCCGTTGCACAGGCTTTTTCGAGGTTTTACTCCTTGATTTTAGTTATCATAATAAACTTGAAAGTCCTTTCTTCAAACTTTTGGTCAACGTGACAAAAAGGGGCAGAGTTTTTAATTTAAGATGTTCATTTTAAATGGGTTCACAGCTTTTTGGGCGGACTTTTCTGAACACGTCACAGAGAGAAAATGATGCAGTCCCTCATTTTCCACTCACCACAATTTCCACTCGCTCACTCAACATCGATGAAAGAAATAAAGAGGGACTGCTTGCAGTCTACCATTCATTTATCACCTATAACTCTAATTCTTCTGAACTTTCTTTTTTTAATTTGATTACCATAGATTAAATTAAGTTAACCTGTTTTTTAACAGGATAGTCTAGGAGAAACACCAGTACACAAAGCTGCAAGAGGAGGCAATCCACAATGTTTGATATTATTGCAGGCATTTGGAACTCCTTTAAGGTATGCAAACAAAAGTAAAAACAATATTAATGAAGTGAGTTTATTATCTGCAATTTCGTATGTGAACGCTCCTTCAAACCCCCATTGAGGCTTTGCAAGTTTCTTCCCAAGAAGTGTGCTGCCTGGATCTTCTGTCAGTTTTGCCTTTCCCCTTAAACTTGTGAACAGCCTTAATTATCAATTAAACAATAAGGGAGACACATGCACATAGAATTATTGGAGGACGTTAAAGAAACTACTCTATAATATTTTTGACAGTAGTTTGTTCTTATTTTTTAGCACATTTAATATGTACCATCAGACACCCTGCGATCTTGCATCTTCACTTGGATATAACCAGTGTGTTCAATTTTTGAGAAGTCACGGTTGGGCTACAGGTGAAATTTCGTCTCCAAACGAGTATTCAGTGCAATAACAATAGTAATAAAATATTGATGATGATGATGATGATAATAAGAATAATGATGTGTGGTTCCAGAAAATATCCATACCCACCACAGAGGGAATTTCACTTAGGACCCACCCTACCTCCCTGGATTTTCCATATTTGTTAGGAACTGATGACCTCCCCACCAGAATTTCCACAAATTAAGACACAAAAAAGATTATCAAAATAAAGAATGATGCTGATTGCGGTTACGCAATGGTTTTCATTTAATTTTAGAATTAGAACACTGTTAACTACCTACAAAGTAATCTCGATGACACAATATTGCCTATCCCTTAAAATGAAAGCGATAAATTGCGCAAGCTTACATTTTTTTTCCAAACAGTGGGTAGCGGTATCAACATCTGTAATGTTGATGGAATTAATTCCATTTCAGGTTGAATACGTCAAACTTTCAACCACAAAATTAAGGGGAAACGAAAAAGAGAATAAAAACTCCAGAATCTGAAATTGGAAGGAAGTGAGACTTTTACTCTTGTACTGTTTTTCGATTGACTAACACGACACAGAGATTGAAGAAACGTGCCTAGTAACCACACCTGTTTCGTGGTCATGTCTCTATGGAGACTGGTAACAAGTAATGGCGGTCAATATTACGTATGCAACAAGTTGAGTTTTTGTGGCCGAACAGGGGCCCTAATTCCTTTGGATTCGCATACATAATTCTTTGGGAAGAAAGAAAACCTGATTTAGGTGACAAAATAATCATAAATGATATAATTAACCCATTGTCATCCAGGTTGCCACGTGTGACAGTTAATTGATTATCCGGCGTGACGCATGTTAATTACGGTGATAGATGAGCGCTAAAAATAAACCACATAAGCAGTAAATGTACACAAGACATTGAGTTTTAGAATTAAGTTCAACGGAAGAAGAAACAGTGAACTTCCAGATGATGTAAAAATATTGCTAAAAAGTGATTCAAAACATGTGCTAAGGCTCAACTGAAAATGTGAAGGTAGAATTTTCGAAGCAGCGTGCGTTAAGCAATCAAGAACGTTTTTGATCGCTAACTAAACAAAGCGCTTGAAAAATATATATTATAACTCAAAATATGCCTTGTGCAATTTACAGTTAAGTCTAACCACTCAATGGATAAAAATTGTTTGAAATTTATCCCAATCGCTTTGTTTTCTTGCAGGTATAAGTGCAAAAATTATGCCCAAACGCCGCTGCCGAAACAAAATTTCACGAGGAGCATTTCTGCTTGTCGAAATACACGTGCACAAAACCGCAAGATTAATTTAGTTAATTGACTATCGTGTTTCATGAGAGAACAAACAAGGTCAAATTGTGTACAAAAGTGCTCTTTCGAAAACTTTCACTGAAAGATAACTTACACAACACAAGAAAAACAACAGAGGAAATCACTGGAGGTTTTCTCGAATTTGCGGAATATAAACGCACGGTCGGATTGATTTATTTGTTGAAAATACCGATCTTCCGAGGTATGCCGAAGGCGAAAATTCCTTCGATTACCAATTTATTTTAGGGAAAAAAAACTTGTTATTTGCAAAAAATCCATCGGTTGATCAATATAAAGCTAAAATCGGGAGCTAATCAATGTCCATTATGACGTTAATTGCTACGAAGGCCTTTAATTCTGCGCGGCTTACTGCATGAAAAAAGGCAGTGCGCTCGGGGATTTTAAGAGTTTTTGACAGGCATACCTACTAGTTTCGTTTACCATTAATTCCCATAGATCATCTCCCATGAAAACTAAGAAAAATATTTAATTCATTACGATTATCTAAAACGAAATAAAGAGCAGTAGCTGCCACGAAATCTGGAATTTGAATATTATCGACGTGATCATTCCAGCGAGCTTCATGTTTATCATCGGTCGCTTGGTTTTCACCGTCTTCTTCGTCACTTTTAAAGCCATCTAAATCAAAATTTTTGTCTCTAGTATCCCCTCCTCTTACAGGAAAACCATAAAAGATCCCTTAGATCCCTGGATCCTCCGAATCCGAAAAAAAAAGCATCGGCTGTTGTTTTGGCGTAATTTGATCGCGCGATCGAAAGGGCAAAAAGCCAGCCCTTGTGGGGTCTCCTATCAGCTGTCAAAATATGCTCACAAGACGACAAATGATTGGTCAATTATCCTACTAAATCTCCATAACAACAAAAAATTTAGATTTACTAAGGGAGACTGGGTAGAGGCCTAAGATCACCTCTGGTCAAGACGCCATTTTGTATGGCCGGTTACGGCCGGTTTGGGTATTTCAGGGGTCATTGCGCGCGGCCGGTTACGGCCGGTTTGGATGTCAATGGGTTAAGTTTATAATTTATTTCTTCAAAAGTGATTTACCAGATTGGTAATTAGCAATTTTTGTACTGAGCTCGAAATTAACCCCTTGGAAAGTGATTTTATTGTCCAACCCCCTTCCCCTCTGGAATTTCCTGGGCCTCTGACGACCCCACCCCCTCGGGTATGGATATTTTCTGGAACCACACAATACTAATAATAATGATGAAGATGGTGACGATGATGATAATAATAATAATGTTATTGTTGTTATTGATGGTCATGTTACAAACATGTTTTACATGTTTTTGTGCTTTACATCTATTTCTGCAAAGTACCACTCAACTTTCAGTGGTGAACAGCATTAAATTTCTTCAAAGAACTTTCACAGGTGGCTAAAAATGAAAGAGTATGATGGATATATATATATATATATAAATATAAGTTGAAGGATTAAAGAGGACGCATTGATTCTCTGTTACTCTGAGTTTCACGCCTAAGCGCTGGTCAGACAGAACTTTATTCAGCTAAGATCATACCTTCTTATATACGAATTAGATGAGTAGCTAATTAATTCATTAATGTGATGATCTGATCTGTGTGTGAAATAACGATTTTCTAGAGCTATTGTTGGCGGCTTGTGAAATTTGCTAAGTAAAACTCATTCTTGCTGCGGCATTTAGAAATGAGTTCTGTTCTTTTGACAGTTGCATTGTCTGCACCAGCCATTGCTTAATTTAAAGGTTGTCACAATTTGCCAATAATTGAAAATAACAGAAAGAAATAGACACTTATGATGCTAGCGTTCATAGACTGTCAATTAGCGTGTCTATTGTCCCAATTTCTTTTTAGTTTCAAACCAGAGAAAATGTAAAAGGCTGCTTGATGATGACGAATACACAGAGAAAGTGAAAAAGCCCAGAAATGGTAAGCATGTTTGTCCTTCAGTGATATACCATAGTTGTCCGGTCATAAGGTGCGTCTTATAGGCGAGTATCTTCTTGCAACAAAACTTGTGCAGGGATGATTCTTTGATCCTTTGCCACCATCTTGTATGTTAAACTCGTCTCAGTCTTTCCTTACTGCGACTCCAAAATGGTGGCCTCACACCAACGTTTGTGATGATGGCTTCAATTCTTAGTGTTGTACAACAAAAACACCTGCAAGAAAGTACCAATAACAGCAGGGTTTATAGGTTTTTCTCTAAATTCTAGTTGAATTAATATTTTTCCTTCTGCCACTATTAATATTGTTCCATAAACTGATTGTGTAAGAAGAGGCAGCAATGACATTATGAGCTCTTGCACATTACGCTATAAATCAGTAAAATTTGTTGTTTTATGTGGCAGGTGTGGTTCATCATGGTGATCCTGTTGAAAATGTAAATTCAAATGCCATAGGTGATGATTTCTTTGTTTCAAATGACACGAATCAAGGCGTAAATGCATCAGATGAAGCACATTGCCATAATGGTTTTGATCACAATAGTTTTGGCGAACCACGTGATGACGCTGTTCCATTTATGAAGGGTAATGACGTGGACATGCAGTGTGATGAAGTTGAAGAAAAAAATCATAAAATTCTTAAATCTGGTAGTCATTATTTAAACCAACCTGTTAGATGTTTAAATCTTTGTGGTCATCTGCAGTGAAAGTGATAATTATTTTGTATGTGTGTGTGATGTGACTGTAAGAATGCTATATTTATGATCCTTCATGCAAAAAAGGGGGCTTATGGATTTCATCAAAAACCGTGATTTTTTTTCACGGTCAGGGAGTAACGTATGTTCAAGTTTGGATTCGAGTTTGAGTTTGAGTTTGAGTTGGACTTTGAGTTTAGCTCTTCATTCCAATAGCTCACTTTCAATATATTAAAGTTTAGGGCACGTAGTTCCCGGTGTTGTGGTCTGTCTTCTGTTGAGTATCATGGTTGGGAGGGTAAAAAAAGGGGCCACAGTAATTGGCGCAAGCTGTTGTGGCGCTCTGCCAGCTTGACTGGCAAAGTCTGTAAATAAATAAATAAATAAAAAAATAGTCCTAAACAAAATGCATTGTATCGAGTCTCTGGGGAATAAATTTATACAAATCCTTGTATTTATTTCCCAGATCCTTTTGTTCAGGACTGAATTTTAATATATTGAAAGTGGGCCATTTGCTCAATTCCTGTCCACGTGGCTGCAAAATCCGCCACATTTTTGTGATGCAAGAAAGAAATTCGTTGTTGGGGTGGGTGGAGGGCAAATAAAAGAATAGTACCCCAGCCGCGGCAATGGCCATGGCCATGGAAACTAAAGACGCTGTTACACTGTGAAATCTTTCCTGCACCTTGTCTTGCAATGTTGTGGTGACATTGTGGTGGGACAAGTTGCACAAAACATTTCACAGTGTAACATATACCCTGCAACAGCGAAAATAGTTGAGAGACAAATTGCAAGAGCTGTTGCCGAAAGTAGAATTAAGTTCTACTTTTCGTGCAACTTGTCTCACAATGATTTTGGCTTTTGTAGGGTATGTTACTCTGTGAAATGTTTTGTGTAACTCATCTTGCCACAATGTTGCCAAAACATTGCAAGACAAGTTGCACAAAACATTTCACAGTGTAACAGCACCTTAAGTGGGAAAGGCCTTCCGTCAGCTGCTACGGCTAACATGATTACTTTTGGACAATGTGTTGATTTGTGGTTTTTGTTAATTTCAGTTTACAGTGTCCTCAATTAGGGCTCCAGCGCTAGAACGACTTGAAACCAAAATAAAGTTCCTTTCCTTTCCTTTCCTTTTTGTCTTACCATTCGTTATTGCTTGTTCATTGTAAATAGCCTATTTCAGAAATCCACGTGACCATGAGTGAAATATAAAATACTTTTAATTATCTCCAAAAGTTACATTCCGTATTAAATAACTACGATTGACAGAAAAAAAAAGAACAAGCTACTTTCTTTCCATTTATTTTGCAATTTAAACAATCAGTACCAGCAAAACAGCAACTTTGAAGAGAACAAACTAATACTTTTGACCATTTCTCTTAATAAAATAAGCTATTTCTGAATAGGAGTCTAGTATATCAATTTTTTATGCAATCTGTTATGCAGATAATATGTCCCATTGAAGAGGTGAAAGTGCTCTGTGGTGTGAATGTGTCTTAATACCGGTTTTTGCAATCTGCAGGCAGTTTGGGGCAGCTTCTCAACTACATGTAATAGTGCACATTAGTCAAATAAGTCCTTCTAAAATCAAATGGAGGTTGTCCTTTTGAACGCTATAGTAAAAGATCCCTCCAGGAAATGTCCACAAGGTACTTCTCTAGTGCTTTTAAACTGTAACTGCACAACACTGTAAAGTTAAAAGTCAATTTGCAAAAAAGCAAATTTGTGCACTTTTGCTCCAAAAGCAAACATTTCATTTAGCAAACGGAAAACCAAACATGTGAAAAAAAGGAAAAAATATCAGGTTCATTTTTAGCAACTCTAAGTCTAACTCAAACTCGAACTGGAATCCAAACCACCAGGAGCCCGCACAATCTGTTTGTGTAACTTTTTGTAATTTTATATTCACCGCTTCTCCTGTAGCAACATTTCGATAACTATATACACGAACCAATGCTAAATAAACGTTGTCCTGTCGTTCTTTCACCTCAGAAGTTGTATTTTGAGCGATTTTGAAGATTTTGCGCTCGCTGTTTACTGTGCCTCTCAACAGAAGGACAGGGGTGGAAAATAATTTTTGAACGGGTCCAACACAGGGCCGATTCTTCCCCAGCAAAACCTCATCGCTCTGCTTTCAAACTTCTTAGGAGAATGGTCGAAAAGATTCACACTTCTTCTTGTACTTCTCAATCGAAAACTCATCCAAATGGCCCAGAGCTATCGCTCAAAGAAAATCAAAATCCCGTACCTTCCGAGTGGTCGAAATGCGAAAGAAGATTCATGCGTGCCAGCCTCAAACAGCGTCCAATCAGAAAGAGGCAATCAGTAGACCGGTTTGAGCCTGGCACATATTTGTAGACTGTCTTAAATTAAAATTAGCAGACAGGATAGTTTGAACAAAAAAACTTGCCAATAAGTAAACAACAGTTAACCAATAATATTAAATTTTTATAACAGTTGGCTGACTGTCTATGAATCAAGGTATCCCCCTTTAAAATTTTGTTGCTACAGTTCACCTGTAATCAACTTTAATTTGTGCTGAAATTTTTTTTGTGCATGAACTAGAAATTAAAAAACCTTTTAGCTCTGTGGTAGGCAGGATAGAGAGAGTAGTTTATGGTGGGTATAATTCAAATAGGTATCAGTGCACCTCTATTAATTTTGTTGCATAAACAAATTGTGTAAGAAGAGGCAGCAATAACATTACGAACTCTTGCACTTAATTCTATAATAATAACAACTTTCTTCATTCAGTTCAATGAATGGGAAGGATACCAGAGGTTACACATGAATTTTGTTACGTATTTTGACCACTTGGAAGGTGTGGGATTTTGATTTTCTTCGAGAGCTAGCTCCAGGCCATTTGGGTGGATTTTCGATCGAGAAGAAGAGTGGATCTTTCGGCCATTCTCCTGCGAAGTTTGAAAGTGGAGCAATAGGATTTCATGGGAAAAATCGCCCAGGGACTGGAGCCGTCCAAAAATTAACTTCCACCCTTGTCCTTCTATTGAGAGGCACAGTAAACAGCGAACTCGAAATCTTCAGAATTGCTTAAAATACCACTTCTGAGGTGAAAGAACAACCGTGCACTACAGGTAAGGTAATTTACGTTTCTTATTTTAGCGTTGGTCCGTGCAAATATTTATCGATATATCACTACAGAGGGAGCAAATGGTGAATCCAATACATTTATTATCAAATTACAAACCGTTACAGAAACAGATTGTGCAGGCACAGGCAACCCAAACATAATTCAAATGCTCAGTCAACATAACCATTTATAGAGTTTATCTGGGAAACATGAATTGCAGATAAAAAAGTGGCTAATCCTAGTTTACAACAAGCATAATAAATAAAATAAACTTATTTTTACTTCACCTTGTGTGAAACTCGGAACCTCTGAACCTCTGAAGCCAGTGATCACTCCGCGGCCGTGGACGATTTAATCCCAAAAATTGACTTGATCGGCTCTTTGTCCACTCTCACATGAATATCGATTATTAACAAACGATGTAGCATAAAGGCCCACAGTCCGAAAACAATCTCCACATGCTTAGAGAAAAAGCCATTTTTCTCGAAGAACCCTGCCACTTTCTCCATCTTGAAAGGCGTTCTGAACTCAGACAGGGCATGACTGTTGGCCTGGTGACAATTTTACTCATCTCCCTGAGGGTTAGGGATCCAAGATCAAACTTCACCAATCTGGATCTTTCCCACGTCGCCATGGGCTTTTGACATCTAAACCCTTTGTCTGGAATAGCCAATCCTGTTGCTCAAATACGTAAACATGCAACTATTAGTAAGTTGATTTCAAATTTCCCACAGAAAAATTACTTGCTCCCTGCTGTTCTGCCGTGTTATTGGAGCTGAAACGAACCGAACTTAACAAGTTGTCCTCAGCTGAAAGCAACAGAAAAAATTTGTTTAAAACCAGTCTTTTCCTAGCAGATAAAAGCTTTCAAGTGCTAAGAATGCAATGTGTTGATTGCGTTGAGAACATTGGGTCCATTGAACAGTGGCGAGTTCTTCGTGAAAAACTGGCTTGTTCTCTAAGCATGAGGAGATTGTTTTCGGACTCTGGACCTTTATGCTATATTGTTTGTTATCGTTCTTCACTTGAGAGTGGCCAAAAAGCCGAATCGAGTCGAGTTTTTGGGATTAAATTAATCGTCCTCGGTCGCGGAGTGATCACTGGCTTCAGAGGTTCTGAGTTTCCAGCCTCGTCTTCTTTTAATGAAGGATAGGAGCAAATTTCAAAACTAGCCCAGAACACCTCAAATCAACACAAACACACAAGGTGAAGTACAAGTAAATGTGTTTTATTTATTTTCCTTGTTGTAAAAGAGGATTAACCGATTTTTTTCTGCAATTCATGTTTCCCACATAAACCCTACAAATCGTTACGTTGACTGAGCATTCAAATTGTGTGTTTTGGCCACCTGTGGTGTGGGCCACCTGTGGTGTGGGCTCCCTGTGTCCAAACTCAAAGGTTCAAGATTTCCTCAGGGTCATGGTGTGCAAATTTCAATTTTCACGGCATGAATACGCCACGATCACTCTACAATAAAAAAACTTTCACTTTTGGCATGAAACTAATCGTGCCCTGAACGATCAGTGAAAACCTTCACGCCATGAAATTAAGGGTAAAAGTCATGCTGCGAAATTGGGAGTGAAAAAATAATTATTATTCACAACGTGAAATTTATCAGAGTGTGCAGACGTCAGTCACCATGAAATCTAGCCTCTTATTTTCTGACTCAGGACAAAAAGAATGCCTGATGGCAGGGTATGAGAAATCTGTGAAAGCTAATCAAGGCCAAGAAGAAGAATTGTTACTCCTGAATATTCACGTCTGGAAAATAATGTCCCGTAAAGAAATTCTTGTTGTCCACCAGTTTCAACAATTGAAAAAAGCATTCTTATTAGAAGGATTGACACTACAACACTTTATCACTTAACAGCAATGTTATGGTACTATATCAAACACCAATATTATTATTACTGAAAAAGATTCAGTCATTTTTGTGACGTAAAAATTTACCATGGCAACAGGAAAGTCCTGCGAAAACACCCTTTATTTTGGCTTTAGCTGGTCACATTTCAAAAATGAACTCTGTGACCCTCACTTTTAATTTCTGAAATGTAATCAGCATGCCGAAATGAAACTTTCTGCAAAGTTTAAAAAATTCTGTGGAGCGGATTCAGAGCCACCTTAAATAATTGAAATTTAAGGTAACATTGAATCTGTTCCGCATAATTTTTAACTTTCCAGAGAGTTTCGTCAGTAAAAAACTGGGGTCACCAAGTTCGTTTTTCAGATATGAGCAACTAAAGCCAAAATATAGGGTGCTTTTACAAGGCTTCCTGTTGCCATGGTAACTTTGTACATCACAAAAATGACTGCATCCTGTTCAGAAAAAATTGATGTTTCACATGGTTCCATAACACTGATGAACTGATCTTTTCAAATAGAACTTGAGAGTTTCATTCCAATCACCTTTAAATCTTTTGTGCAAGCAAATAAAAACTCAGAGAATGATTTCTGGCTACACCAACATTGCCAGAATCCGTGGTGCCAAACATGTCTGTTTCTTATGTCTGGAAAGCATAATTTTCTACCAGTCCCACCAAACCGTTTAGCGTGTGATGTTTTGATTCCTGTTGATCTTTTGATTTTCTGATAAATATCCAACTACCACGAAGATTCTTTTACAAATATATCTTTGTATGCAACGTTTAAAACTTGTAAAATGAAGAACCGTTCTGGCAAACTGAAGTTGCATGCTTTTAGCAGCTAAAGGAAATAACAATTATCTCATTCTGCATCAATGTGAAAGGTTGTCGGGTAAATTTTCTGGTAAGTGCACTCCATACTGTCACCTAGTTTTAAGAGTGAAAGTCTCTGAGGGCAATAGACCCGCAGCGCTTGCATAAATCATGAAAATAAATAGGCCCATTGAAAGCATGCTTGAATTTCAACAAGGGAGCCCCAAAATTGGCAAGAATTTGTGACGCTGATGAATAATAGAGCCACTTCTATTTCCAAAACGATGGAATTACCTGGTGATAAATAACCTTGTCTAGGAAAGTGAATTTTTGATTTTGCAGAAACAGTGGTCAAACTCAAGAGTTGGAGAGTTGGGATCTTTGTGTTGAATTTGAGCATTTCTTGTCGAACTTTATAACACTTGAAAGAAAAACAACGAACAAAAACAAAAACCCAGTGTCTTGCCATCATGTCAAGTGTCACAGATGTATCTTTTGTTTTGTGAGTTGTTAGTAAAATGCAAGGAAACTTAATCACAAGCAGCCGTTGAAAAGCAATGTCACTTTCGATTTTGCAGTTTACTTGTGCAGCCAAAAGTACGACAGAAAAATTGGATGTAGCAAAAATCTCACAAAATGTTTTTCTTGGATGGTAACTTTATATTCGTGATACAGCATTTATGTTGTTTTCGTGTCGCAAATTTTGTTGCTGGTGGCAATTTTTTTCATTCTTGGTGGAAACTACCTAAAAACTTCCTTCTGCTCTTCCTAAAAACTGTGTATCAGTAAATTTGTATTTATTTGCTTTTGCATCAATATTTGTTTTGCATAAAGAAGGCTAACAAAAGCTATACCTTGCTTAGTTCACATTTTTGAGCGTACATGTATATTTCTGACAGCAAGTCATGTATTTTGAGGTCTCCCATCCAGATACTAACCCCACCGGATAGGGCTTAACTTTTGTTGTGGAAAGCTGTCAGACACGCAGAGTACACGCTTAAACTTGCTGTGAAAAGAAGTAGATGGGAACTTCATGCCAGGATTAGGATTTTACTAGTAACCACTTGTCTTCTCAGGGGGCTATTTATCTAAGACATCTACCATAGCACGTACTATAACAATTTTCTTTTGTTCTCCCAAAAAAGCAAATGAACCTAACCCCGAGTTGGCGATTCGCTGATAGATAGCTGATTTTGAAAGACTCTCGATAATGCTTGCAGTAATATTTCTTTAAAGGTGGCGTGACATAATGATGTAATAATATTTAGGGTAACAGATTGATGTTTACGCAAGAGGTTCACTTTGTTTCACAGCATGAAGTATTTATCAGAGATTACGACCTTTTTTCACGGTGACTGACCTTTATTACGGCAAGAAAAATTTCATGGTGACCGTGACTTTTTTTATGGTGTTCACGAAAGATAAATTTCACTTACATTCCAATAATTTTCAACATTTTCATGGTCAGCACCATGAAAATAGCAGTGGTGTGAAGTTTGGATAAGCCCCCAAATCGCGTGAAGGGTCAGACACTTACATTCAGTAAGGGATACTCTGCTTTATTTAACTCTGAAGACATCTTGAGGCTTGTGTGGAGCTCTTGTTAATAGGACAAGGACATAAGTACTTTTGCAGTTGTACTTTTGCTATGAAGGACAAGGGGCAGAAAAATGTCCTGCCCACCCTGTATTTCCTAGATGCCTGCTTCAAAAGAGAGCCATAACCGACAAACCGACTAGTGTGGGAGGTCGTGGGATCAAAAACTCCAGCCAGACCCTCACTCGGGGTCTTTAAATAACCGAGGAGAAAGTGCTACCTTCATAATGAGATCTGGAAATGGTTACACTCTCTAGTCTTCTTGGATAAGGAAAATAAACCATAGGCCCTGTCTCACATGCCTTCAATGTTCATAACCTTGTGGGACATAAAAGAACCACACACTATTCGCAAAGAGTAGTGCAGGCAGTTCCCTGGTGTTGTGGTCTGTCCTATGGCATGTTGTATCCCCATCTAGTGCATTCTGATTTAGGAGTAACCAATAATTTATTACAGCGGTTATCAGTCACACGCACCCCTTGACAACATTTTTTTCACATTTCAAAAGTAAAATTTAGGTGGATGTCAATCAAATGTTTCCTTGACAAATTCATCTGCTGCCAAGAGAACAGGACTATTGTCATGGAAACATTTGATTGACGTCCACCTAAATATTGCTTTCGAAATATGAAAAAAATGTTGTTGAGGGGCGCACGTCACTGATAAGCGCTGTAAGCGTTAAAGCTACTTATATACAATGTAATTTTCTATGTACTAAAAAAAGCTCTGGTCATCCTTGCAACTTGTGTCAACATAAACATTATTTCCAAGTTTTGTGAGTTTTAAGGATGCAGGGGTTTAGAGCACTTGATTTTGCATGCAGTTGTGGAGGGTTGAACC
>NC_090872.1:5140169-5147669 GCF_036669935.1 Montipora foliosa | reverse complement strand
AAGTATGCAAAATGAGCCTACATCTGTCTGACCACAAGGTATTACACAACATTGTATCTTCATCAAGTTTTTCGATTCGCTTGGGTTTTCTTGCTTCCTTCGCTTGTAATTCTTACTTCTAAAACAATATTATTATTCCATTTGCACTTTACGAGACTGGTTATAGCCAACTCATATCCAATGCGCGCTCATGGAATAATAATTGTTAATTATTAAATTCTTTCGGATAATGTAATTCTCGTGCTCTGATTGGTTCACTCAATCTCTGTTATCAGCTCATATACCAGGAAAAAATAACAGATTTCCATTTTTGGCTATTTAACAATTATTCCATGAGCGCGCGTTGGATATGAGATGGTAAATAGGCAACGAGGCGCGTAGCGCCGAGTTGGCTATAACCAGTCTCATATCCAACAAGCGCGAATGGAATAATTGTTTTATTAAATTCCTTCAACTCCAAAGATTTGGAAGTACGAAATACGAGCGGAAAAAGCGAGCAAATCCGAGCGAAATCGAAAAAAACTTGATGAGAACTGATGCGATGTTGTGTAATACCTTGTTGTCAGACAGACGCAGGCTCATCACAAAAACATTTGCCTTTTCGCGTACTTCTAAACGTCGGAATTGATCCAAACTTTCCACAAAAAAGGTTTTTTTTCTCCTTTTTGTCTTTATTCAAAGAGAAATTTGGCATTCCGACGAAAACATTTTTAGTTTAGCAATGCTTAACGCAATCATTTACCATATAAGGTCAAACCAAGGTATATGAGCTGATAACCGAGATTGAGTGAACCAATCAGAGCACGCGAAATGCATTATCCGTGGTTGAGAATTTAATAATTTAGGGTATTTAAAGAATACCAACAAAAATCCCAAATTTGGAAGAGTGAGACAAGTCCCAATCAGGGAACTTGGTTGGGAATTCCCTGGTTGGGACTTGTCTCACTTTGCCAAATTTGGGATTTTTATTGGTATTCTTCAAAATACCCTAAAATATCCAAAAATGGGAATCTGTTATTTTTTCCTGTGATTTTGACCTAATATGGTAAATGATTGCACTTAGCGTTGCTAAACTAAAAATTTTTACGCCAGAAAGAAAAAATTTTCCAGGTATAAAGCAAAAAAAAAACGTTTGGTGGAAACTTTTGATCCATTTCGAAGCTTAGAAGTACCCGAAAAGGTAAGAAATGTTTTTGTCTGACCACTAGGTATTACACAACATCGCATCTTCCTCAAGTTTTTTTTTATTTCGCTAGGATTTTCTCCCTTTTTTCGCTTGTGTTTCGTACTTCCAAACTCTTGGATTTTAAGGAATTTAATAAAAACAATTATTCCATTTGCGCTTGTTGGATATGAGACTGGTTATAGCCAACTTGGCACTACGCACCTCGTTGGCTATTTACCATCTCATATCCAAAGCGTGCTCATGGAACAATTGTTAATTATACCATGCCATAGAAAATACATTAGCCAACAAAATTAACCTATTATTGGAAGATGCAAAAAATATATATTGACATAATTGGTTGCGATCATGTCAGTGAAAGAAATAGATTAGATTATTTTACTATAGTTGTTTCTGCGGGTACTTTACAGGTTTCAGGTTTCAATTGAAGAACAGCTTCCCTAAAAACATGTCGACTCAATGTCGGTGAACTGTTGACCAACAAATCACTAACAGACAACCAATGGCTCACTGGCAGTTTGTCCGCTGACAGATATTTAAGTAAACCTGGTTATTAGACAAAACAGATTCAAAGACCTTGGGACCATTGAAATAATAAGGTCTCTGTCTCAGTCTCATAAAATTGTCTTCTTGAGTTACTAAAATGAGTTGTACGTCCTTCAGTTCAGGTTTATGGGCAAGGCATATCTCCATCCTTTCCTAAGCTGAGTAGACAACTCCTTAACAAGCTTTGAAAACTCCGAGAACTCTGCTACATTCTTGTCTTCATTTTTATCAAGATACAATTCTCTTGCATGAACGTTTGACCAGTTGCCTTTCTGTGAATTTGGGTCGAATTGAACCCACTCAGTGTAGCGATACTGTTGGCTGGTTTGCATGGAGTATCCCATGATTTTGGTCTCTGATATTGTTGGCTGACAGCTGTTTTCCTGTGGTGTGTCCGATGGTCTGCGAAATGAGACATTGATGATAAAATCAATGGTGGGAGATGACTGTGAGACATAATACCATTTTACCACAATGATACAAGACTTTCAAAGTCATTAGTTTAAGAATGCACAGTCTTTCTGCTGATCAATAGTATTAATAAAATGAATGTGCAATGCGGGCTGCGAAAGGTAACTCAGTAACATCTCTGGAACTGTTTCTTGCTAAATTTGGACAACCACAACAAACTGGCAAAGCAGAAGTTATCTAAGGTAGTGGTACAGTTCCAAAATGACAAGAACATCAACCGTTATTTGCACTCACTAAAACAACCAGTACATTGAATATGGAAGAAATTGAAATTGTACAGAGTACTGGCTTCCTGGAATAATCCTATGGGCTAAAGTAGCCAGGCAGCCATAAGCTCAGAACATGAAATTCATTGTTATACTTAACTTAAAATGAACTAAAAACTTTTCCCACAATTAAAACAAAAACAGATCTTTTAACCCATTGATTCCTGGGGGTTCCCCATTGACAAGTAAAATTGTCTGGCATTAGAGTAAAATACTAAGTGTGGCCGGTTTAGGGGTGAAAGGATTATTAAATTAAGCACAGTTTGCAAGTTTGAAGATTTGGACTACCTTTGATCACACCAAGAAAATTTTGTAGTAGGTCATGTTCAACTCACTGAAGATTTCTTTCCAAAGAATTCAGATTCAAAAAAAAAAAAAAGCAGAGGCATTGATTGTTCTTTTGTTCTCAAATGATAAAAAGTTTGAAGTCAATCTGTAAGTTAACTATGTACTAGTAACATGCCCTATGACTTCAGATGGTACAGAATTTTAATTAGGGTGTGTTCGATTGACCCTGTTCCAGAATAAGAATATGTGGAGTGATGATTTAAAATGGTATCTTGGCATTTTCAAACAACAAGGATAATAAGGATATGTGTAAAATAGCATTTTAGCAGGGGTTTGATAATTTTAATGTGAATCTCTGTAAAAACGAAGGATTTCTAACTTCTATTCCATGTATTCCTCTTCCAGAATACGGTCAGGCAAATGCGCCACTAAATTGCCATTAATAGTTATAGGGAGATAACACTAAGTAAAGGTCCAGTATTTTACATGTATTGGTATATGCAACATTTAAGCGATACCTTGGATATTGACTGAAGATGGCTTTCTTCCAAAGTGTGGATACATTCTTTAAAACGGGAACAAAGCTTAGCCCCTCTGTGCAGAGGAAAATTTTGGAGGAGTCATCTGGACAAACATCTGAAAAAGTACAACATTTCATATAAATTATTTAACGGTCCATCATCCTGGGTTCTAGGGAGGAGTAATTTGAAAGAATCGTTTACATTCAAAAGACTGGACCAATTTGAACTCGGGGCTTATCCTGGGGGTAAAAAACAGTCAATTCTTGATACAATAAAGAAAAAAAGTAAGGTCATGGAAAAAAAATATCTTGCCATGCTTCTAGACTTACACTGTAATAGCCAAAACTGGTCTGTAAGAGATGATTAGTGCCCTTGGTTTAGGACTAAAATAATCTTGATTAATATTATCTTTGAATTGAAGTTTTGTATGGATTCAAACCATTTAATTCAATGAGTCACATAGGCTATGCATTTAGGCATCTTCTGAGGTTTACAAAGCAGTCTTCATCTTCTATTGGGAAACATTTTTTGACTTTCAGTTTACCTTTACCTTTACCCTGGAGGACTTTTTTTCAAAGGTCCGAGAGAGTACCACACAAGTTGGAGGCAATGACTGAGGACATCCCTCGATCTTTGCCTTCGATATGCAAGTGTTGTCTCAGACCCTCTGGCACCCAGGCTGGATACAACCTCCAGAAGCAAAGGGAATAATTATTCAGTTGCCAGCAAACCCCTCACAAAATAAAATGAAAAGATAAAAGGTAAAAAAAACTACCCAACCTTGAGCAGGAAATACAATGTTATTGATTTTTGTTTTATTTAGAGTTCTGAATCAAATTTTTCAAATATTCTCATGTTTATTTGTTTACAATAATCACATTTTTAAACATTAAATTTATTGCATTCATCAAAAACTAAAGGAGTAAAAAAATTAGTGTAATCATTCCCTTGATTGATTGTAAAAGGGATACAAATAGTTGCACATTAATTTGAAAACAGAAGTTTGTATTTTAAAGATGTCTACTCTTGTTGATGTTGTTGTCTCCTTAAGATCCCCAAATAATAACTGGCAGTGCTAATCACCCTTTACGTGCAGTCTTGGGAACTGAATTGCAAAAAAGCGCAGCTCATGATATCGGGCTGAAAGCATAAGAAGGTGCCTCTGGCAGCCGCTGTGCAGTCTATGTTTGATATCACAGCAAAGCACCACAGCCAGATGGTAATTAGTTGTGAGTCAATTTTGATGAGGAAGGAAAACCGAAGTACCCAGAGAAAAACCCTCGAGTCAGGTTGAGATCGAGTGAAACTCAGCCCACATAGTCGGGGCCAGGCTAGCAGTGGTGGGAATAATTAATGTGTAACATTGTAACCTGGAACTTCTATCCCTGCCAATTCTGCAAGGGTTGGAAAAAGGTCCACCAACTCTACCAGTGCATCAGATACCAGGCCAGAATGTCTTGGTTGAAGTCTTTTCTGTCTGGTGTCTGTTAAACCAGGCACATGTAGCATTAAAGGGACATTAGTAGCAACTCGGAAGTTACTGTATTTTGACCACTCCAGATGTTCTCCCAATGCCCAACCTGGTAACGGTAAAATAAGAGGCACCTTTGAGTAAATAAATTATTTCCAAATTGCAAAAATCAAGAGCAGGGATTTACAAAATCACTTCATGTACAAGGCTGTTGCCTAACAGGAGCCCGGTAGCCTGGGGCTCCCAAAGAATAGCTCTGGGCGCCTTAATTTTTCACAGCAACACCTTTCACTTCATATGTTGGGCTCCTAAGTTCTCAGCGTTTAGCTCTGAGGGCCCCTTTAAAATTTTCTTAGGCAGCAGCCTTGATGTAGTAAGTGGTCCATAATTATTATATTTGAGTGTGATCCCAGCATCATGTAACGTTTTTTTCTGAGATGTATTTTCCAAACAAATCATAAGTCAGAATGATTTCTGATTGCATCCAGTGGCTTACACTAGGAGGTTCTGACAGTTAAAGTGGCACCACAAGACAAATTATTGACAACGAACATCATGAGTGGGTCATAATCTGATTGCAAAAAAGTGATACTTGATTCTGAAACAAATTGTCATTGCTGGTGTAATAAATGAGTGCATTTCAATCAAAAGAGCTTTCTTCTATAATTAACATCTCATAGCCCTATGTCTTAACATTCCAATACTTTTTTGGCATTTTACCGGAAAACCATAGTGTGATTATGATTGTAAATTTTCTTTCTAAATGTGGATACTATTCAACAAAATGCCGACGTTGCTGCAAGTATTCATAGGCCTAGTTAACATTTATCTGAATACACAATTTAACATGTTTAATCACTGTGAGATTTTGATTAATAAAGAATGAATTATTATAGAAATTCAAGTTTCATCTTACCATGATCTCCAATGAAGCTGACAATGGTATTATCACTGAAACCAAAGGTGTTCAAAGCATCTAGCAAATCTCCAATCAAAGCGTCCACATAACTTGTTGCCGCATAATAATTCTGTATGATTTTCTTAGCATACCAGTCAGGCATTCTGCTGTATGGAAAACTCAGATTAAGAGCAGCAATGTCATCACGCCAGCGGATGTCGGTCCAAGGCTCGTAGGCAACTGGTGGCATACCTGATGGCCTCGAGGGATCAGGAGCAACATGGATTTTCTCCATTGGGTAGAGATCAAGAAATTGTTTTGGATATTTCAAAGGTATATGTGGCTTGTGGTACCCAACAGCCAGGAAGAATGGTTGACCTTTAGTATTGTGGTTTGTTGAATGTTGTTGTAAGAAGTTGATGGCAAACTGTGTGCTTTGAATGTCTGGGAGGGTCTTTTCTGGCTGTTGTGACAAATCAACTGGACATACAATGTTGGTGTACAATTTACCATCCTGACCAGGACAAACCTGAGAGGGAAACATCCTGCATTAACGATACTTGCCATACAGATAGATCTCCTGCTCAGATTGTGTATGTATGACTTGTCACTTCTGAAATATCTGCAAAAATATGTAACAACTCGTGCAAATGAATGAAAAGAAAAAGATGGAAAAAGGCCACACTGATGGGTTTCTTTATGTATTATTGTTTTGTTTTGCTTTATTTCTGTGCACCGCCTGCAAAAAAAGTATTACAGGATTCACATAATTATGCACCTTGATTTTATCATAGCTCCAAAAAATTGCCTTAAAACTGAATACCCACCTTGGCATTTTTATATTTTTCAGCTGAGGGAATATATGGTCGCATGGACCAGCTATAAGGGTAATCGTAAGTGAAGTTTGATGCTTCTCCTGAAACATGAACATGTCCAAAAGCATTATTCAAATGAAGGCTTTCATCAAATCTTCTGCTCTTGACGTGGAGCCCATTTCCCAGTTGGATAAATGGCTCTGATACCCTGGATATGTATGTCCCTCTTCCCCACTGCACATCCCTGCATTCCTTCTTTGACAAAGTGAGAAATGATGTTCAATAGCCTACCACCCTATGACATACTAAGAAAAATATGCCCCGCCCCCCATATCATTATGCCTTCGTAAGGTAATAGGCCTTTTGCAACTAACGATCACATGGTACAAAATCCACCATGCTGGAGGGCAAGCTCATTATTATTCCACCACTGGGACATTAAAACAAAGGCAAGTCAAGCTTGACTTGTTCAGGTATCTTTGTTTTAATGTCCCAGTGGGGGAATAATAATGAGCTTCCCCTCCAGCATGGCGGATTTTGTACCATGTGATTGTTAGTTGCAAAAGGCCTATTTGACGGTCGAGTGGTAAGAAGCAGACATTCCCCTGGGGTTATCCCTCCCTGCAACCCCAGGTGAACCCTGGGGTTATCCCTCCCTGCAACCCCAGGTGAACAAAACACTAACCGGTATAAACACGGAAAATAACAACGCACGAATTGCCACATAATTAGATGATTCAAGGTTTCGTTGTCTTAAGGTTACCAGGGTGAAAGATCTTCCCCACTGAAACAGTGACGTATCCTGCCTTCTTAAAATGCTGCGGAAGAGAAGTAAAATTTCCCGCATTTGTCCTCCAGTATGTGGCATTCTTGTTTGAAAACACCTTGGTTGTGTCCGGTCTTCGTCCAGTCAGAAATGACGTTCTGCTCGGGGCACAGACAGCCAACTGAGAAGCTGCTGTAGAAAAACGAACTGAACGCTCAGCCAATTTGTCAAGATTCGGGGTTTGAACGATCGCATTTCCGTAGCTGGCCAAT
>NC_090872.1:5132669-5135169 GCF_036669935.1 Montipora foliosa | reverse complement strand
TTTGCCCAAAGGTGACAAAATCGAGTTCACTGAGTTGAAGGCTGCCCCTTTCTCCTCTGGATTTCGGTAAGAAAATAAGTACTGAGAGAAGGAATGGTTCGCTAAAATGTCAGCACGTTTTACGCGCAAAGTTCTAAAATACACAAAGAGTGATCGCACAAATTCTGGTTGAAAAGGAGGTATACGTTGACACCAGCTACATAACCTTGCATGATGAATTACTCTCAAATGCAACAAACAACATGGAAACAGCATATAGGTTGCACGCTAAAAGGATTTCCAGGAAGCCTTTCGCCGATCCCTTGGCAGCAAAAACTAGAAAACCTGTGAAATTAGAGTATACAAAGGGAGTTAGATAGTGCTTAGAGGGATAGCACATTGACTGAAAAGACCACTGGATAAACGACATGACTATTCTGGGGGTGGGGTAGGGGGAGAAGGGTACTATAACTGAAACAACCCAAATCCTTACAAAAATGCTAACCTTAGGCCTACATTGTGGCATTTTTGTAAGGATTTGGGTTCAGTTCAGCTTTGGTACCCTTCACCCCCTACACTCAACCCTCACTCCTTCTGCTCACCTCTCGCCCCACCCCTGGAATGGTCATGCTGGGGATAAACGACAGCGGTGTTTCGCAAAAATGCAAGATGGCGGACGGTGGAGTTCGGGTCCGCGTGGATAATGCAGTAAAACAGGTGATTTCTTTGCCTCTGTTTTTCTTTTGGAGAAAGCGCATTACGCAATCGACATAACGATATATATTTGACGATTTTCTTCACTTTATGTTTGGCAGAAATTGCGAGAGTACGTGAAAAATCCTGAAGACCTTGACGGAAATTCTGTATTTTACCTTTACGGAGAAACACGAGAAAACGAAATTGATATTGTTGGATGTCTAGCATGTAGAAGTTTAGTGTCAGCGGCAAACAATGGCTCTCTGGCAATCCCAGACTGGGAAAGGGAACAAATTGAGTTGTGTTCTTTGGTTCCAAATGGTTAGAATTTTTTTTTTTTTTGTTGAAACTTATTTTCTTAGGGTATTAAGATTATTATAGGCAATCCAATAATTTCCCGTTTACGCCAGACTGACTCCAACTTGGTGCTCTTGATGCTCTGCATCTCACACAATCATTCAATTGGGTCTTGGGTTGGCAAACAGGTGTCTCTAAAACAAACACCCCCAAGACCCTGAGACTCAAAAACAGAGAAAGTACCCCAAAACCCTCAATTTGGCTAACCCTAGGCCTAAAGCACAACTCAGTAGGCCTAGTAGTTAGGCCTAGGGTTAGCCAAATTGAGGGTTTTTGCCCAGTTACTTCCTTCGTTTTCGAGTCTTAAGGTCTAAGGGGTCATAGGTGTGATCGTTTTAGAGACGCCCGTTGGCAAACCCTTAAATACTGCATCGTTGATTTTTTTTTCCATTTTTCCATGAATTTCCTCTTAGGCCTAATTTTAAAATGATAGAGAAAAAAACAAACCTTTTGAGAGATAAAAAATCCCCACTCTTACCTTTTGTCAATGAGCACTTCAATTGTGTGACAATGTTATGACACTGAAGTTTCCTCAGTACTGATAAAAAAGCAACTTTGGATGGACTTTAGGTTGTACTAACAATATCTGTATCTTGGTCAATGCTATCCTCACTATTCCTTTTGTGTCATACACGTGGACAATCTCGACCCCAGAGCTCTTCTCTTGACTGAGGGAAGAGCTCTGGGGAACCTTGAAACAAACTGACTTCTCATTTGGTTTTCATGAAGAACAATCAAAGGCGTCCCTATTCGGTGCATTCATGTTAGCACGAGGAGTGAGCAGGCGCCGTAAGGTTCAAATAGCTAATTTTTGGCTACAAGAACCCTACGACACATGTTTTCCTAGATAGAGTTTCCCAGAGCCTTGTGTCGATCCAAGGCTCTGGTGACCAGAATGACACTTGGACTGCCCATTTGGGACCTTACTCCATGTTTTTTACTTACTGAACACAGGGCTATCTGTAACCATATCATTTTAGTGTCCCAGTGGGATCATACTACAATACTCAAGAGAGTTTCTGTTTCCAAAGTTTGACATACTGATTCCTTTTAACCTTTCTTCCCACGATCCCACCCCCATTGGTAAAATCAATCTCTGCCATTAGACAGAAAAAAATTTGAAAGTGTTACTGTACGGTGGGAAAGGGTAAAGGGGACATAGATGTGTTAAACCAATCCAGTTTGAGACATAGTAGAATCTGTGTCACCCTTAGGGCTAATTTATATGATACAATTTTTGTTGCATGCCACAAGTGTACGACATGACTTACACTGTACGACTGTCGCATGGTTTTAAAACATGTTTTAAAAATGCTACAACACTTTTTTCTGATGCACACAACAATGGTGAGCGAGTTATAGTTTTGATTTACACGAAACGAAAAGCTTGTTATGTGGGACAAAGATCATAACGGTTAAATAAGCCCTTAGGAGGGAAAGGAGTGACGAAGGAGTTCCATGAGGCAGC
>NC_090872.1:5107669-5127669 GCF_036669935.1 Montipora foliosa | reverse complement strand
CCAGAGCCTTGCAAGCAGGGATGAGTGTTACACAGAGGGAAAGGAACTTTTCAATTACAATCAAGGTCCATGTTTAAGATTCTTTCTCTTCTATGTGACATTGTATTTCCAGTGACATTGTATTTCCATGGAATAGATTCTTCTTTTTCAGGGTACATGTACAACAAGTGTGTCAGTCTGTACACCTTGCAAATTTGTCCGTTGTCTTTTGCAGGTGTTTCTACACAAATCAAGTTGAATTTGTCCCTTGATGTGGTGTTCAATTTATCAAGGAAAACTCAGTTAAGAAGCTTGCCTGAGTTATTTATTTCTGGTATGTGCGATCAGCTAAGAAGAATGGGATCTGTTATCAAAGAGTTTTCAGAGGTAATGATGTCATCATACTAAACATCAACAAGGAGTGAACAGTCACGTGATCTTTTCAAATGAAAAGTCATTACAGTACGTGACTTGTATGAATAATGTTATTTTGAAGAGACCTTGTTTGTGCCTGTCATACAAGTATTTATTTCATAAAGGTGCTGATAATTATGTTCTCCTTTGTAAAATAGTTTGCCTTTGTTTTGGAGTTTTATGGCAAAGGAAAGTTTCGTAAGGTAAATAGTGACCAATAGAGTGTGCATTTGGCAAGGTTAATAAGGAAGGAGGCGGGAGGCAAAGTGTTGTGTAGCGAATGCAACAGACACGGGTGGTTGTGCACTGGAGATTGTGACGTGTCAACTGCAGAGTGGAACAATCAGATGGGCTTCTTTTAAGAGTATTTGTTAAAATCGACTCGGTTAACTACTGCACACATGTGGAGAAAACTACAAAGGAAATTGCAATTCACACAATTAATCAAAAAATAGCGCTAACAATCACAAGCAAGCGAAAGAGAAAGAAAATAATTTGAAAACAAATGGATTAAAAGCTGTAATAATATTTACGTCTGATCCTGCCTTAAAGTATGTTGCTGCGTTGAAAACTCTTACAACTCACAAAAACAACTCTGCAAATCTCTAACTGAACTCCAAGAATTAAGTGACTGTATGTCGTAGATTAAACGACAAAGGAACAAAAACAGGAAAAGCTACGTACATAATGTGAATGCATGAAACCTCAAACAGCTTTATTTAGGAAAAAAAAATTATATATATACTTGATAATAAAAGGAAGCTACTATAGTAAGACTAAGTGAGGTGGTAAACCCCTAAATTGTAAAACGAAAACAACCAGTTAGTTAAAGTTCCTTTTTGAACGTTCATTACAAAAAACAAAAGGAAAATCAAGCTCCCACAATAGGACACTGCACTATAAGCTGGCTAAATCCTAACTTTCCTTCTGGCTGCAATCATTTTAAAAACAGCCTTGTAGACTTGTACACTATTTGCTTGTCTTGCTGATACTATGATGTTTTTGTACATTACTCTGCAACAATTTTCAAGGGTTATGTACTCTCCCTCATTGTTAGTTATGGATGGAGAAAGTAAGAAAACCAGTAGTATTTTCGTTTTGCTACAATTTTTTCCTTTAAGCCACAATATCTTTCCCAGAGTCATCGTTCCGGTGGTCAAGAAACAGAGACTTTGGTCAAGTTCAAAAAAGGCTACAGTATATTATTTTGATTGGCTCTTGAAAAACGGTTTCATTTCCTGCCATTTTACAAGTTGTTAGTTTTTGCAAGAAAAATTGTTTCTAATGGTGGACTTTCATGCACCAAAACCATGGAACCCTGGAAATGTTCTGAAAGTTTGACTTTCTATGCATATATTCAGAAGACCCTTCACATACACGCAGTTATTTGACCAGAACCAAAGATTTCTGTTTCTGATTGTGGATTATTCCAGAGCCTCGGGCCCACGCACATTCTGCTGGATAAGGGTAACACCTTGAAGATAATTTGAGCCAATACTAATAGAGCAGGTTGCACCTTGTTTGCATGTAGTCTGCTTAATGGATTGTCTCTTCTTGTGATATCTTCTTCTAGTGATAATAAATTATTATTATAAAGCTTTTCATGTTCACTTTTTTAACCACTTTGTAGGATTGTGCATCAACATCTCTGCCTAAAGTACATCACTTCAAGCCTCCTGGGTTTTGCCATCTGGTGACCATTATTTATCCCAGTGTCGGTGATGACGAGCTTGGTAAGTTATTGCATTTACAAAACTGGAGTTTTACTTGTCTTAAACAAGGCAAGTGAATAGACATGCTAGTCCTCTTTTAGAAGGAGTTAAACAACCCAGCTGCTATCAAATTTATCGGAATAATCAAAAAACCTACTAGAACCAAATGAGAAAATTCATTTTTTTTAGTTTAATAATAATTATATTGAGTGAAATGACATTCAAGTATGTGCATTTACAGCAGTTTCTTGGAATGCACTTAAATGAAGCTAACTGCCAAGACACCAATAAAAACATCACTTGCACATGTTTAAACCTGATAAAACACTGATCCTCATTAGAATAATCTTTTAAATTTATAAAGAATTGGTACTGTAGAAACTAGTAAGGCCCAGCTTGTTTTTTTTGTGTGCTAACGTTTTCCTCACAATTATTTGAAGCTTTGTTTGCACTCCTGACGTTCACACTTTTTATAGGTTGTTTTTGAAGCAGTTGAAAAAACTTGCAGCGGTCATGTTTTTATTGGGTCTAACAACACTACTTGGCTATATGTACCTTTTGTTTTTAAACCTGATAAAACACTGCTGCTCATTATTTAAACTGTTACAGTACGATAGCCACTTTGCATAAGTCATGTGATGTTATACTACTAATACTAGTAGTACCGTATATCATCACATGATTTGTCCAAAGTGGCTATATGTTAACTCATTGACTCCCAGGGGTTCCCCATTGACGAATAAAATCGTCTGGCGTTAGACAGAGTGAAATACTAAGTCTGGCCGGTTTTGGCCGGTTTGGATGTCGATGGATTAAGTACTGTTTAAAAAATGAGCAGCAGTGTTTTATCAGCTTTAAAAGCACAAGGTATAGCCAAGTGTTTTTAGACCCAATAAAAACACGTGCTGAGAGTTTCTTCTCTCGAACTATGCATACATTCATGGTTTGAGTGTTTTCAAATCATACTCTCTCATACTTTCCTTTTTGCAAAAAAGGTACATGTATTTTGAATCTAAAATGCAAAAACCTGGAGAATGCTTTTTTTTTTTTATCAATAATTATATTATTATTGTGCTAATAAGTGAACAATGTGAAAAGTTGTTGTTGGGGATGATTAAGTGATATTTCTAATTATTTTTAATCAGTGTCTGTCAGGATGGAATTACATAAACGTCTTCTTTTGCCAAGAAAGAGGCCTCTTTTGCGACCTTCGAACAGATATGTGTTTGAAAATGAACTCCAGCAAGGTAAAAAAAAAAAATCCAATAATCTCAAGTGGTAGAAGACTTGCTTGTGTTGTCTGCACATGCATTTCATAATTAAATTGTAAATACAGGTACTTTTAAATGCCAACACTGTATTTCTTAATGATACCTATAGGTTTTGATACCTCTTAACCAACGGTTAGCGCTAACCAATCTTTCAGCAACCTGCTCCTGATCATACTTTTTTCCCATTGTCAGGCATTAAAATTGATATAATTTAGTTGAAAGAAGTTGAACCATAACCCATTGGCTCCTTGGCTTTATGGACTTTGCTCTGTCTAACGCCAGACAATTTTACTTATCAGTGGGGGGCTGTTTCGGAGTCAGTGGATTAATATAGGTCTTGTTATGTATTAGAGTCGAGCTATGTCACGGGGGACCAGTATCAACCAGATTGAAATGAACATCCGAATTCCTCTTTGAAGCTTCTGAGATTTGAATGGAATCTTGACGATTTTTCCAAAAGTTGGTACGAAAAATGCATAACCACAATAATTATTCATCAAACGCTTGAAATAGTTTCAACTGTTCAAACAGTTTATTTTATGATAAAATTAAAGTTCATAGCTAACTATTTGTGATAATGGGACGTAACAGGAAATTCATAATCTCAAGAGAAAAGTTCAAAACTGGCACACAGATTTGAATACTCAGTTCAAATTTCAAATCTACCGGTCACGCATGACATAGCTTGACTGTAAGTAAATCATTGTGTATTGGGCATGCCCATTAAAAAGGGACTGAAATGGAGTCATCATGTTAGGAAAGCATGGTTTGAACATCGTCAGGTTTTTTTGCAGAGGGGCCATTAATTCAAAAAGGGGAACTCTTTCTGCCTGAGCTGTTTATTTGAACTTCAAGTGCATTCCAACATGTGCATAGGCATTTTTGCATAACATTAAACAATTTTACAGCTGTAGAATCAACTTCTTGAGGTTCTACAATGAAGCACGTGGTCCAGTTCATTAGCTTGCTAGTAAACGAAGTGACTGGAATAATTTATTAGTATCATCATCATCATCATCATCATCATCATCATTTTTGTTTTGTCTCGTTTGTTTCTGATCCACTTGTACCAAAATGCGGTTGGGAAAAGGGAGTCAGTGCAAATGCACTCCTTCCACTCCCCAAGCTACAGGCCTACAATCAATATTATTTTTAGTTTGAAATATCAAGAATTAAGTTGTTGTCCTTTGTCAGTAAGGCTAGATTGGAACATTAACATTTTTAAGCATTTAGTTTAAGACTTATTTATTCTTGAAGGCCTTTTGTTAAGGCTTTATTGTAAGTTCAATTCTTAATTTATTGTTGGGTTTTAGGTCTTATTATTGTTAAGATGAATTGGTAGTTTTAAATTACAATTTGTAATTTGTAAGAATTTATGTAATTGTAATGCACTTTTGATTATTCTTATAGAAAAAGCGCAATATTATTATTATTATTATTATTATTATTATTGAAACTTCGTAGCAGCACGAAGTAAGATATCGCTTTGATGATCCATACAATGTTTTTGAAATTCATCTTTAATCAAGACATGTTTCGGATGAAACATCATCCATTGTCAGTTGTACAATGAGAAAAATAAACTAAAGTTGAGCAATAAATAGTGTGACAAAGTGAGATATAACATGAATAATAATTATTAAGAATGAAGGCGAGAACAGAACAACCACAAAACAAAACAGAAAAAACCAGACTATTTAAGCTAAGAAAAGAAACTAATGTAGTATGAAAGGGATAAATTAAGATGTTTGACTTGGGAATTTAAATTCAACTGACGATGGATGATGTTTCATCCGAAACATGTCTTGATTAAAGATGAATTTCAAAAACATCGTATTATTATTATTATTATTATTATTTTTTATTATTATTATTATTTTTTTTAAATAACAGTGGCTTTTCTTTAAGGAGCTTACCTTTATTTCCAATTTTTTTTTAGTCAGAATGCTATCATGACATGAATTTTTCTTACTACAAATAAGAATATCTTCGCAAGTTTATTGTGCTTCATACTAGTCTCTTTTTTAATGGAAATGAATTGTAAATAGGTTTTAATAGTTTTTTTTTTGTTTTACTTCTTACTTGTAAATAGCAATTTGCTTGGAATATGTTAATAAAGGGATTATATTATTATTATTATTATTATTATTATTATTATTATTATTATTATTATTATTATTATTATTATTATTATTATAGATAGATAGATATTTGTTTATTTCGACCCAATGGCAGTTGTGACTGAATTGCTGGGTCGGCCAGCATTACATGAATATACATGAATATACATGTTGAATTATAAGTATTATTATTATTATTATTGTTATTATAATTATGTGTTGTGAAATTATTTTGTCTCATAATGTAGGTGTTTACTTGACAAATCCTCACGTTGGATTGACTGGAGGTGAGAAAATTATCTTGATCTTTATGTATTGTTTAGATCACACTGTCATGATTTTTAGGAGTTGACTGTCACCTAGTTATCAATGTAAGATGTAACTCCGTCTCTCTTCAGTCCTTTTTCTTGCAAGACAAATTAATTGGGACTCTTGATCTCAAGCAAGTCATGTGCAATAATATGACACAAACTTTCTTAAATGCCTAAAAATTTGCTCTTGCCACATGCTTTTTATCTGTGACGGGGCTGGACAATCTGTGAGCCAGCAAGTCATGCGAGCCTGTCAGTCTAAGGACCCATTTCAAACAGTGCTGATGAACATTATTAAGTCTAAGCACCCATTTTATTAAACGTTAGCTTTCAATAACTGTGTGACTTCCATGTTGACTCACAATTGGCTCACCATGTTGGCTCACACATTTTCCTCACTCTTCTTTGACTGTTGAATGTGCATTCTTGTTGTTGAGTGTGCTTTTAGGTCTATTGATAGTAATTTAATTAAATAATTAAAGTAATTATTATTACCCTCCAAAAATAAATCCAAGTGCTTTAACAGCTACAATAAAGGGAAAAAATCTTCTGATAAACTCCTCTTATTGCTAATGTTGTGAGAAAGGCACCGCTTCATAGAAAGTGTTGTTGTATGCAGTATTTGATTTTTATCCTGTCTTCTGGAAATTAATGCTTTGGTTTTTGGGCATGAAAATGATTGTTGAGAAGGCCACACATGCATCTTTTTTTTTATGGTTTATTGTTTCGTTTTTCTCTTTTAAGGTGCGTGTGGCACAGTTGCAGTTGTTGATGGAACATATGCCTATCATCATTACATGCAGGATAACTTTAATGATGATGTATGTTTTAAGACATGTAAACTATCAATCAGTACAAAGAAATAACATAAGAAACTAGTAAAATGTCATAATAATAGTTTTTAGTCTTTACATACAATCCCTGTTCATCCAAAGAATTTTTTCACTTTCATCACACCCTTGTGTAAAATTCATGCAGTTCTTGCTACATGTAACCCAAATTCGGGATACATGTTATGTGAAAAAGTAAATGATGGGATTGCAGTTGGCTTTCAAGCTACTTTATGTGCACTCCATTTTAATAAATCTGAAAGAAACTATTCATTTTTGAATGAACCATAAAATGGCTTAAACCCCTGGTTATACATTGCAGCTCAGTTGTCTTTAGGGATTGTTCTATTCTTTCTCTCATTTGCGTGGCTCCTTTGTAAGTCTAGTGAGTCCTGAGAGAAGTTGTAATGGCGATGTCATGCAAAAACTGGCAATGTTTCAATGTTTTAATCCGAAAGGGATGGGGATGTGCTTACCGAACTCTTCAAACCATTGCATCATGGTTTCGGCACCAGGGCTACACATCAAAAGCTGTTCCAAGCCATCGTGAAATTCAACAGGCTCTCGTCGATCTTCAAGACAAAAGTAAAGAGTTTGTTGGATCACGACAGTGGATTGGCTCATTTGAAGTTAGCATGTGTTTGGAGCATCTCCTGGGGGTCACATCAAAGATCATGTTTGTGAGCTCTGGGGCAGAAATGCGAAGCAAAGGGCGTGATTTGTTGCATCATTTTCAGACTCAAGGAACTCCTATCATGATCGGTATGTGTAGTTTTGCATTTCCTTGTCTTCCTTTTTAACATCAATTTTTTAAAAACTTTTTTGTTCGAGTTCAATCCCTTTTCCTCTTTTTTTTCTAATTTATGGTGTTTTTGTGGATGTGTAATTTTCTGTAAACTTCCTGCCAACTAGAAGTCAACTTTCATGATTGTTGTGATTCAGGGTTGTTTTCCCCTCGTTCTAGGCTTAAATCCTTAAGGCTGCATTCCAAGATTACAACTGTACAGCAATGTTATAAGTATTAGGCAGATTCATTTAATTAGACTACAACATGAGCAGCACCGAATGTGGTGACCAAATGGAAATACTGCTTTTTGTGGGTTTGCCATGAGCAGGGATTGTGTATTTGTAAGAGCCCTTGCTTCCCACCAAATTGGGCTAGAATCATGTCCTGGTTGTTGTCAACAGTGGAAAAAGTTTGGGCTGTCTCTCAATCCTCTACCAATGGTTTTAGAATCAATAAGAATAATAGTTATTATTTTTACCTTCAAATTCCCATGGCACGGTCACCACCTTGAATGATTGTGACAATTTATTGTTATTGTTGCCTTCCAATCTACATCACAAGTCACCACATTGTGAGACAAACGAGAATACTTTATTATTATTGTACTTCACCACGATGAATAACAGCCTACGAAATTCATTTTTGTTAGATACCAGTGCTTTCTTTGACAGAATTTCAAAGAAATTTGACTGTAAACATCATTCCTGTGGTTGAAAGTAAATTTTCCCACAGAGTGGGGATTCCCTTGAAGTACACTGGACTTCGCATCAATGAGCAAGAGTCCTCAGCTTTTCCTGAGACTGGATATCGAGAGTGGTCCTCATTGTCAACTCATTTAACTAAGTATCACATATTCATCAAAGGGTTCATTGACCAGCTTTGCACTCTTTTACCACAACTTTGCCCTGAGCAGTTTTCATCTTTTTTGCTTACTTTATTATCTCAATGAAACCTTTGGTTCATCCTCTGTCATCCGTCTTTTTTGTATTATCTCTAAAATTATCTATTCTTTCTGCTGCATGCACTCAAATACTTTGGATCCTTTTCCATTCACAGGGGGCGGTGTTCTGGCTCATACCATATTGGGAGTGGACTTTAATGATCAGACTGGTAATGTTAGGTCAGTATTGCTGATATTGCTCCATTTAAAAAAAATAAAAAGATAAAGGTTATTAGCAATGTATTATCATTTCTGATACTATGAAAGAAGTGAAGTGAAGCTATTAGTCTCTTCCCTCAGGGCTTTTCAGGACTAATTTACAATGCTTTATGGGGAACTTTAGCCAGACTGCTTATTATGCAGTTTACAATACATTTTTAGGAAGTGGGAGAGACCCCTGTCCAGATAAGGTCAGACCACAACACTGAAGACTTACATCCCCTACTCTTATCAAATAGTGAGTGGGTTCTTTAACGTCCCATACTATTTAATTTCCAATAAGGGCTACGAGATGGGACCTCCGGTTTACAGGCCTTATCCGAAAAGACTTAAAAGTTTGCAGCTGTAATTACAAAGGCAGCACTCTCTCCTCAGTTATTTTAAGACCCTGAGTGTTGGTATGGCCGGAGACGAACTCACGACCTCCCGCATGACAGCCCGATGCTCAGCCAACTGAGCCACCAGTGCGCGGTGGTGCGAGTGTGAGTTTCAAATCAGCAGGACTTTTGTTTCTTCTTTATTTTGCAATTTGTAGGTTTTTAATACTTGATCCTCACTATACTGGTGGGGAAGATCTGAAAGTTATCCTGGACAAGGTTAGTACCATAAACTTATAAAATGGATTTTTCGGCTTTCAATGTACCCTGTACATGTGCAGCCTACAGGGTTTTTTTTGTTTTTAATTTCTACATAAAGGTATTCAAAATATATTTTCTGCCATTCTTCTTTGTTTTGCCCTTGAATTTTATTTTTACCTCCTGCCAAAGTCACACCCCATTGTAGGCTTCTGACTAAGTGTTTAGGCAGATTTGGTGTAAGCTGTGTTGTAGCATCTCTTCAGACATGAATCGAATTTTGCAATTCATCTGTACACTTTTTCACTTGCTCCAGGAAACCTCTTCATATTATCCTGCTTTTACTGGGGCCTCTCTGTAGGCTTCTGGGAAGTGTTAATTGGAAAGTTGGTAAAGCCCTCACTGAAAAGGAAGGGAAGATGGGATCCAAGGGAAACTAAAATCGAAGAACCAAAAAACGGAGATTAAATTTTTGAAAATGACCTGCTTAACACTTAAATGCAAATATGAATTAGCCAGTGGGACTGCTAATCATCATAACGCCTGTTGTTATGTTAAATAGCGCAGATATTCAACACATATTATGACAATCACCTCACACCAACATGGTCAAGGGTGCTGGTTCTTAGCCTCGCACCAAGGGTTTTTCTTTGGTTCTTCCTCCTCCCTCACCAAACATCAACATGGTGCAAATTCCACCTGTGTAGACCTTGTGAGTGAATACACTAAGGCATACATATATTTCTGCTGCCCATTGTTATGTAGTGTTCTTCCCATTTATCCTTTCATTGCAACGTCTCATTCGTCCCCTCCACTATTTGTTGTTTTTTTTTTTTCTTTTAGGGATGGTGTGGATGGAAAGGTGCAGACTTTTGGAATCAACAAGTTCACTACAATATGTGTATGCCACAGAGACCAGATATGATTTAACACAATTGTTCATTGTTTCTTTCTTTAAGGTTGCATTTTATTTTAACTTCTTAACGTCTATGAATGCCCTATTTTCACTAAATTAATGGTGTAACCTACAAAACAGAGAGACAAAGCGAGCATTTTTATGGCTGAACTGACCGACCAGACCCGTCAGTTTGCAAAGAAAATGTAACAATTTGAAGGAACACTTGCATGATCATCCCTCACATTCTTCTGGAGGAGCATGTATCATCCTCGAAGTGACCCTTATTTGAAGGCAATGTAGAGTTAGCCCTTTCAAATGCCAGGTCTGTTCAGTCAGTTCTGTCAAATGGAAAGCATATTAAGATTCACATTGTGGGTAACAGGAAGCAACAAAGCGCTGAGACTCACAAAACCTAGAGTTGTCATGAAAAAAGCCTAATGCTACAGACATTATGACTTATGGGCAGAAAGAACCACTGGTGCTAAAAGAGCAACTGATAATTAGCAAGAAAACAATCTGCAAGCCAGATCACTTGTTTGGGGCATCAAGCAAGTGATTTGGCAGTGGAGCCATCAGCACACAAGAAGAACGGGGCACTGGCTACCTTGAAAATGGCTTTAATCAAATTAGTTTCATCATTTCTTTGCCTGGCAATTTCATTTGCCATAAGCAATAAAAATTAATAAACCCAAATATCAACTAACAAGCTTTATATTTGAGTATATTCTTTTAAGACATCAAAATAAATGGCAACAAGAAGATACAGAATTTTCTTAGAAGCACAGGAGCATAATAAGATTTACCGGTAATTATCTTGGGGAATTAAATTATTTCTTCCTTCACTATAAATATCCTTTTAGCTATTAACTAAGCATCCGTTTACTTGGTCTTTGCACATTGTGCTTGCATCATTTTGAGCATTTTGGTAAGGAAAGAGCATGAAGAATAATGCCATCATTTTAGCAAAGAGAGAAATATTATTTAAGAAGTGTGAAAAAGTACGTAAGAAAAACATACAAACAGGTATTTTAAATACCTCCAAACATTCTGTGAAACTAATAGTATTTAACTAAGCTGACTGCTGTAAGCTCTTTCCCTGCTAGCAGAGACCTCTGCCATGGGTCGAAACTCACTCTGTTGAGCATGTGCGGTGGTTACTTAGCAATCGAATCCTCAAATGATCTTTCGTGTTGTGTGTGCTCACTTAAAGGGGCTAGGTCACGCAATTTTAGGCAATTTCAGCACTGATCGAATGGTCATAGAATGAACTAAAATATCAAAATAACTGTTCAAAACTATAGAAGAAATCTAACAAAACACAGGGAAGTCAAGAAGGGACATAGATGGACAAAACTGAAGAGGATTGAAATGGATTAAATTTGGGTAAATTTGAATTACGTCGGCCCACCTTATTTCAAATTTATATCAGTCTATATCAAAATGTCATTTACACAGCTGGAAAATCATTCTCAGTTGTTATGTGGCCGTGATTTTGCAAATGAAAGACTCTTGCTCTGCCAATTTGACGTTTAGAGCTCATAATTAACAAAATTAAACAAAATTACCTAAAATAGCGTGACCTAGCCCCTTTAATGACCGCGAAATTACTGCAAAGGAATGCGCAGAAGACAGCAGGCTCAAGTCACAATCAGCAAACATATCATGAGGCAAGGGGTTTGAAGACTTTGAAGAGTGCCGTCCAAGGTTCGTGGACGGCACTTGGATCAAAGTGAGTTTCGACCCATGGCAGTGGTCTCTTCTCCCATACTCGTCAGTCCAGCAAACGTAAAAGGAAGGAGGCCATCGCTAGCATGGAAGTATGCTCTATGCTCTGCATTCTAATCCAAGATTTCAAGCACTTTAAACCTTCACTCACTTAAAAGTTATTGTAGTCTTGTAGAGCTTTGCAGGCTTTGTGTTTCGTTTAACAACTTGACCCATTGACTCCCAGGGGTTCTCCATTGACGAGTAAAATCGTCTGGCGTTAGACAGAGTAAAATACCAAGTATGGCCGGTTTAGGCCGGTTTGGACGTCAAAGGGTACTTAATTAATCCATTTTCTGGTCTTTTTTAATTTGAAATGTGTGAGCATCAGAGTTACCAATTATTAATGGAGCATTAATAATATTCTTATTTATTTTTTGTCAAATGCCAATGCTTAATAATAATTATTAAACAGTGGCATTGGCATCTTGACATCTTTGACAGAATGATGTTAACCTACTGACAATTTTCATGGATGACATTTTTATTATCTCTATCAGGAATTATATAAGTTCAATACCGCACACGTTTGATTGGTTCTGACCTATGATCTATTAGAGCTCAGACACCTAGCTGTCATCATCATCAAATACTTTAAATTCTCTATTTCTTTTTTCAACAAATAATTCCAAGTTTCTGTGCATCTGTTTAGTAGTAGATCACAGAGGTTGAAATGTGGTACGAAGAACATCAGTGACACACTCAGCTGCCACCTTTTTGTCATACCACATTTTAACGTCATTTATAATCTACTACTGAAGAGAGACAGCAACTTTGGAATCGATTTGTTAATTTTACAATTTATCATTTTTTTGTAATTTTGAAGAAACACACATCAACTGCAGAAGAATTCTTCGTTGGACAAAAAAACCTGTACGGAAAACTTATTCTGCGAACTAAAAGAATACATTATGATTAAAAGCAGTTTTAATGGTATCAGGTCGTTTCTCTACCATCCAGTTCGCTAACAACCGAATTCGTTTCGCTAACGTGTTTGTTTGTTTCGCTATCCTCCTGACCCGGGTGGCTCGAAGCATGGTTAGCGCTAACCAGCGTTAAATACCACGGAAACCTATAGGTTTTGATACCTCTTAACCACCGGTTAGCGCTAACCACGCTTCGAGCAACCGGCTCCTGTTCGCTAACAACCGAATGTGACCTCTGTTTAAACCTGCCTATCATTTGGGGCGGATTAGGTCTTAACCAACGGTTAGCGCTAACCAAGCTTCGAGCAACCCCAGGCCCCTGGACGTTAGCGACACGACTCGTTAGCGAAACGACTTGTATTAAGATTGAACACTTTTCGTTGACAGTTTTCCATTTTTGTTTCTTCCAAAGACCTTGGCCTTGCTTACGTTCTTCGCCAAACCTAAACGTCCGAGAACTAATTTTTAGTTCGTTCATTCTGTTCAAAAGTTCCATGCATAATGGCTCTCCAATTGATTTGCTTCCTCCTTGCTGGTTAGGAAGAGTGCTTTGTCGCTCCTTTTTTGGGTTCTGTCTTCCTGAAAGAGTACATTAGAGCAACACAATTCAGTGAAAGATGTTGAAAAGAGACTAAAGAAGACAAATTGCTTTACAACACGCAGCCGCAAAAGCAACCTAGTAATTTTCTTTTCTAACAGCATGTGAACAAGTCAATGGTGATTTGTTGCAGTGGCTGTTTTTATACTAGAGATGTATAGTACGTCTGGGCGACTTTGGGCAATTTAATTTAATGCGTCTTTTAGGTCGTCATTTAATTCGTCCCGCTCAAAGACGGGCCTCTTCCACTCCCCCACTCTTGCCCCATTTTTTGCTCGGTCAAAACATCGAAAAGCCTGCACCTTGGTCCTTTTCGTCTGTTAAATCCCACGGAAACACTTGCTACGCAGGCGACTTAAGAAAGAAATGTGTGAAAGTCTAAGAAGTCTTGTTGAAAATCTAGAGCTTTTTGTCAAGTCTTTTTAGAAATGTCGGACAATAGTAACACTTCGGATGCTAGTGAATGTTCTGACGATTCAGAATGGAATTACATTTTTGACTTCTTTGATACACACACACACACACAGCGCCGCTCCCCATTCTCCGCCCGGCTTTTGCCTTTCGTGCCAACAATTTCAAAACGATTTTAGCGGAGCTCTCCGGCGGCCCATAGAAACCCTCGAGTTGCTTGTCTCATGTTAATCATGGCTAGCGGTATTGCTCGTGGGCGCGTGCGCACTACGAAGTTGCCCAATAATTTAATAAAATCCTAATGATAATAATGATAATAATAAATAATAATAATCAATACGCCCAACATGGCGGTCGTTTACAGCGTACATGTTTGATATGCAGTGTGTTCACGTGGAAAAACCTTAAATAACAATGACCACAACCAGGTTTTCTGAGTCCGCGAGACTGAGCATCCCAAACAAACCATTGTTTTAATGAAAACCGCTGGTCAGCAACCTGGTTCTGGTCATTGCTGTCTAAGGTCTTCCGTTCACGTGACGTTACGGCGGCCATGTTGGTGTACCAACTAATCCTTAGGGAATTGAGCTCCACTATCATGCAAACGTTTTCTTTTGTTTCGGTGCAAAAACAAGGTTCCTGATGACGTGAGTGAAAACACTCAATTGGACATCCATGTTATTGTCAATTGGTCAAGGTATCCGCTGTCCAGTATCACGTGACAATTTCTCGGGCTCAAGTTTAGAGCTCATCAAGGTCCGCCTTTTTTTAAAGTCCACCACTGACCGTACTGGGTTTCGATTGGATCGAAGGCTGAAGCCAAGTTAACTTATTGTGAAAATAAATAACCCCGGAGCTCCGTTTTTAGGCTTGGCTAAATCTATATATGATGTCGTGTTTGTCACCCCTGCTTGTGTGATGTTCCTTCTAAAGCTGAGGGAGGATTTCCGGGCCTTTTGTTTGGATATTACAAATTCCTCAGTCTGTATCTTGAGAACGGCGAGGTTTTCAGTAATGAAACCCCTGGAATCATTTTGCCTTTTGTTATCTTGAAAGAAAGGTTGAAAGACTAGCTTATCAAAACAAGCGGATTGCAGTTTCGGTAATAGCTTTCGATAATGCCCGAAAAGTTTTCGGGACTTCAAACAGGATCAAACATCGGCCCCTGTCATGGGTTCAAATCCCGTTTATAACTGGATGTTTAGCTTTATTTGACCTGTAAGTCAATGCCTCCTACCCAACGAGGATATTTGCTTTATAAATAGCTGTTTTAGCTTACCAACAGGTTCTTCTGTTTTTTCTATGACGATCTTTCGCAAACGGCGTGCGGTCAAATGAGAAGCTTGTATCTCATTTTAACTGAAGCTAGTTACCACTAAACCGCTCATTTTTGACCGCGATCGATTCGCAGAAAAAGAGCCCTTTTTGCAGGATGCGGTATCTGTCTCAGTCGAACATCATTGTAGGACCATAAAAGGAGATACATAAACCATGATCTCATTTGGACAGTTGATTTTGAGTTGAATAGTTTAAATTCCCAGCTGCAAAGAGCCTTATCAAACCTTTGAATTCAATTAACTTTTGTTTTTAAAATCTCTAGTCAGTACAAGTACCCTTGAGGTAACTTTATAAACAAGATCAGATTTAGAGAAAACAAAATTAAACATCTGCACCCTTGATACCACTGATGATAAACACAGCTGGTCTCTGATCTGAACATAGAAGCTATCGGTGTTGTTTCATTCCAAATACCTCATTTCGGAGGTTCAGTGGTTTTTAAAAATACTGCTTGAAGAACTGCAGTTCATTTTGGTATTTTGACTGACTCTATTTCCTTTTACGGGTTCTGTTTGATTTGGGTTCGTTTCAACTGATAAGAGGTCAAACAAACAACCGTTTCACCACCAAAAAAGGAAGCAAAGCCATTTAAACTTTTTATATATATCTCAGGTGTTCCCAGTCGAATAGAAGGCAATTTTTTTCTACCGGACGTGGTTGCAAATAGTCAACGAATCTAATTGGCATGGGGTGTAAAGCCCCATTTACACGAGCAATTTTTCCTTGACAAGTCCACTTGTCAAGGAAAAATTGCTCGTGTAAATGGGGCTTAATAAGGACAAATTCCTAAAAGGCCACTTTCGTGCTAGAAAAAAAAACTCCTACAGGAAAAAAAAACCTTGCTCTAAATGCTATCAAATCATCCATTGTGTGGGCGTTCTTTAATTTACATTTTCAATTTCTGATAAAAATGTCGGCAATGATGACAATTTCAATGATTGGTTTAGAACTGAATACAAATTGGGCCAGTATCACAAAATTAACAAGTAACTCTTTCTTTGTTCATTAATTTAAAGCCACAAATTGATCTTGTCTAAAATGTGGACAAAAAAGCAACGCAGACTTCGAAATGACCTTCTTTTTTAACCCGTCAACCTTGACATACGTTTTCTCTCAGATAGCCAAGTCAAAATAAATCGAGTACTTTGTATGGTTTTAAGGACTTGCGGTCGATATTCGTAAACAGTACTGATATCACGCGTTATTTAGCATAGCAGTTATGTAATTAAACAGACCAGGGTGTTTAAGTTGTCTGCGGTCGAAACATTAAAGTACTGCAATGTTGTGTCTCTGGTTCTGTTTCATTCAGGTTACCTTCTGAAACTCACCCGGGTTTACGAGGTCAGTCCCGCGGGTAGAAAAAGCCCCATTTCCCATGGCCACATGGTCTGCCTTCTCTCTCGTCCAACTGTCGTGAGAACACCCACTGGATTCTCCATAATATCTTCCACCACATCTAACATGTCGGACAGTGTTTTTCCATCCAGGTCAGCAAATAAATTCACCGGTTTGAAATCTGGTGGTTGCATGAAGTAATGCGGTAAGCTGCACTCTTTCAGCGCTACTTTCAGCCTTTCTAACAGTCCGTAAAAACGCCGTGTAATTTTGTCGGCGCTCCACTCGTGAAAATCTGGGAACTTGTCCGATTCGTGGAAAAGCAGGGTCTTAACGTGGTAGGATGAAAGCCGTTTGAGTTGATCCTCGTTGTCACGAATTTCTGTGAGAATTCGAAGCAGTTGAATGCGACAGCCTTCGCTGAGAGCTCGAATACGATTCTTTTCCGCGACGTAAAACGACAAACGCCAAATCATCTCGTTTTGGACGTATGGCTTACAAACTACGTGAGAGGAAGACGGACAGTCCCTGCGAGCTGGATCTGAGCGGCAATCAGGAATAACAAATGCGGGAAGGATATCCACCGATATATCTTTGTTGATAATTAAACGAATAACGGGGCCTTTTTCGATGGATATGCTTCCCAGCTGCTTCGGAAGTTTCTCCGTTCGACCGTCCTTTATGTGAATGTTTAAGACCTTAACAGCCTTCTTGACGTACCTCCGTAGGAGCGAGTTTATTTTGCTTGCTGACAAGAAACCGTTTGTCGTGATGCAGTCTTCCCAGACATTGTAATCTTCGGAGCTTGGTTGCAGACGAATACCTCCGGTCCGCTCATCCAGTGCTGTATACAATGCAGAGCTTGAGCCGGGTGACAGCTGCACCAACATATCCATTTGAATACGTTCTTCAGCTTGCAGCCCATCATAGGGAATACCTTGCGATACTAAACTGTTTGCGCGGAATCTACTGTCCACCATTTGAATTTTCCGGAAGCACTTATGCATTGCGTTGTAAGCTATTTCTTCGCAGATTTCTTTACGCTCCAAACTTACGCGCACGCGATTCTCGTAAAATTCGTTCAGTTGAATGGCGACAGGGTCGAGTTGAAATTGAGGTTTTTTGATGGAGCTTCGGCGGCGGTCGGGTGTCCACGGAATTTCAGATTTCCACTGAATCGGCGGAGATGGTAACTCTTCGGGGTAAGAGTCTTCGGATGCCCACGACTCGTTGTCTGAAGCAGAGGATACATCGCAGCTCTTCGTTGACGAATTCGGACTCAAAAGGTGAGGGTCGGGCATTTCGTTGCCGTTGTTGTCAAAAACCTGGCCACTTCTGTTCTTTCTCCCCGTCGCCCGCGACATTTTACTGTGCTTTCGCTCAGTCAATCTGCCTTCGGACAAACGCAGCAATATTCCTTCCAAGGTATCTAGCGTGAACGAGTAGCAGTTGACTTGAACGAACTGTACGTGTAGCTTGGTGAGCCGTTCACGCTAAAGCGAACTTACTACTGTAATTCCAATTATTTCCGGTAGAGGTGCAGCTTACCATGTAAAACTTACCATCTTGTGAAACAACCGACAGATGAATGCGTTCAGAATAATAAGATTCAGCATTCCGACTCAACCATCCGGAAAATCTCAGCAAATAGTCTGACTTCTTCTTAACGGACGAGCAGATTTTGGCCAATTTGCTTGACAGATACGTCACATCTCGGTGGTCGTGTGCAAATTTCTATGGAAACTGGAATTCGATGCTTTGTCTGCGGTAGGTATTTTGACAATGTCAATTGCCTGCTAGAAGTATAAAAGACTAAGATAATTGTTTTGAATTAATCAACTTTGTCTTAATTTGCAGATGGCATACGCGATAAAGCAATGTCAAAGGTGTTGTTTCACGAAGACGTTTGTGATGTTGACACTTCACAGCCGTATTTTCAGACAGTTGATTCCCAAATGTGCGGTTTGTATTGCGAAACGGTCGTGTTGCCAAAGGATATCAGAATTTTTATTTTTATAAAATTTTTGTTTTTTAAGCGTGGATTAACGATAATCATTATTTCAAGGAGAAAATTGTCTTGCAACATCTTAATTGGTCTAAATAACGCTAGTCGCTCGTTTTGACACAATTAAATTTCACCTGAACTTTGTTTTTAAGACTTTTAATCTAAACTTATGCATGACTTCGTAGCGTACGATGTTTGAGCCTGCAGTGTTAAAATGTATCGGAGGTCTCATTCAGCGGCTTTACGCGTACTTGAATAAAACAAGACTCGTTGTCGACTCGTTGAAAGATAGACATGTCTTTTTACCATATATATATACACCTGTGTATACAAGCTGTGAACGTCTTTCTCACCTACCAGTCCGGTGCCGTCGCTACAGTTTGCCGCAAAAACGAAATGTTTGACCGCCATCTTCAACTCTAAAAAGTAAGAGAAAGAAACGACTTCGATGGAATGGGCGAAAGGAAATGCTCTGTTTCGCAGAAATGAAATTGTTTTGAAGTAAAGAAGAATCAAAGCTTTTTCCTTGTGCAAGGAGTCAAGCATTTTTACACCGTGTTTGCTGATATCCCTCCGTCACCTTTTTTTGCACCTTTTGACGAACGGCAAAAGTGACCACGTGACCATGATTTTCCCGCCATTTTTGAGTTTGCCGTACACGTGGAGTTTTCTTCTTGTGTAAGTCGTTTATGTGAAAAAAGAAAAAGACCCCCAAAACCATTTTCCGGTAAGGCAAACAAGGAAAAATTAGGTCTCGAGCATGTTTATAGATCGTTCATAACTTATTCCTTGCGGCAATATTTCTTCATGAACTCACCGTGACTTTCTGTTAACTCGCTTTGACAGGTAAGAATTTTCATTTTATATAGCATCTCTTTCTACAAACAATTTTTAAAAGGACTCCGAGTTTTTGTTTTTTGCTAAAGTAAGTACTCGAGATTAACAGAGGTCATTTTACGAATACGTGAAACGGCAGTTTGACGTTGCGTTACCGTTAACGTGATGCGAAAAAGCTCAGACCTATCATACTTTCCCATGATGGTTGATGACATACAGTTGTGACGTTTATTCGTAATGGCAAAGAAGGGCGCTTTGGTAGACTCTTTACTGTTCGGGAATATCCACACTCAATTGAACACTCAAAACTTAGACTGTATATCTTTCTTTATTCCCAACAATGATCCACGTTCACTCACACCGTACGTACACTCCTTTCGGCAATTTAAGGTATACTATTGTTCGTATATGATAAGTAGATGTCATATTCTTATCTCCTAAAAACAAATCACTCACGTTACGTTCAAAAGCAATTAACTTGTCACTGAATTTCAAATACATCCGCATCTCCTACAAAATTGAAATGCAAGGCCAACTGGAAAACATGGACTGGACTCTGGACTGGACTTTGGACTGGACTCTGGACTGGACCCTGGACTGGACTTTATTAAACGAAGTTAATATTTAACCGTTTCCATTTAATTATTAACCAGCGAGAATGAGAACGAGAATGGATGTTTTTTCCAAAGGGAACATAAACGAAGCTAAACGAAAAATCGAACAATGCTGC
>NC_090872.1:5100169-5105169 GCF_036669935.1 Montipora foliosa | reverse complement strand
AGGAGCCTCGAGAAAGGTCACCCTGGACGGTAACATTACATTTAAACGCGAGCTATTTTTCGACCCCACATCCAGGTAAACAATTTTGTTTAAGTTCGACGAGTTATGTCTAACACTCTTCCGTGGTCGACTCTCTTTTATTCCCACTAACAGCAAGTGTCGAAACTATGTAACTGTTCTGCCATTTATTCTAATATTTCTACTGCCAGATTTTTATGCCTAATGCAACCGACCTGTGAAACTCGAGTGGATCCTGCGTCATGTAACACCTAGAAAGCGAAATACGCTTGCGCAATGACATCATTCTTTGATTGCCCCTGACGTCACAGCGGCCTTGTTGGTGGAAAGAACAAAAGCGAAAAAGTCTTTTGGAAATTTGACGATATTATTCTGCAAAACTTGAGCTACATTTTTCTATTGTTTTGGCACCAACATGGCCGTCTTGTCACGTGATTGCAATCAAAGAATTAGCATACCTACCGTCGAGTCTTGTGCCCATTTAAACAATTAGACTATTTTACAGTTCTGTGCTCAGTTACCAGGCCTTTGAATAAAAGCGAGGCTGGAGTTGACCTTGCTTTGATACAAACCTCATTGCTTTTCTTATGTAAATTACTTTGTTGTAATGCAAACGAGGCCATTTACATAAGAAAAGCGGTGAGGTTTGTATCAAAACAAGCGTGGTCGACTTTATTTTATTTATATATATATTGTGATTTTTAACCTATTTATAATAGTTATCTAAGTTTTTAGAATTTGACCTCCATATGTAATTTTATATTCTAGGGTTAGTTCTTAACTTTTATTGTAATGCGCATTTGAGCATCTCCATATGGAATTTGCGCACTACAAATGCAGTATTATTGTTATTATTATTATTATTATTATTATTATTATTATTGTTATTATTATTATTATTAGTAGTAGTAGTAGTAGTAGTAGTAGTAGTAGTAGTAGTACTAGTAGTGGTATTATTATTATTATTATTATTATTATTGTTATTATTATTATTATTATTATTATTAGTAGTAGTAGTAGTAGTAGTAGTAGTAGTACTAGTAGTGGTATTATTATTATTATTATTATTATTATTATTATTATTATTATTATTATTATTATTATTATTAAAACAAGGTCAACCCCAGCCTCGCTTTTATTCAAAGGCCTGGTAACTGAACACAGAACTGTAAATTGGTTTATTCACACACAAACTTAAGAATAATTTTTAACTTAAGTCCGGCCAGTATTACACGGACTCGGAAATATTACACCTGCGAAGAATACGCTACAAGAGTTAAACGTTTGCCTCATAACAGAACTGCAAGAAAAGCCGGAACGGTTGAATGTTATTACACTCATGAGTTCAACAAGAGAAGCAAAGGACCGATTGGCACTCCCTTCCTTGCATAATTTATGCCGAGTATGTGTCCTGAAAACCGGGTAGTCCTCATTACGGTAATACAGAACAATAATATGCCTTCCTTCTTGTTATAGACTTAATCGGCTAACTCGATGTTATAACCAATTCAGATCTCCCGGAGTTAAGATTCTTTGTGTATTGCATTTGCATAACATAGCATTCACATCTAAATGATATGGAAATACCTGGAACAAAACATTTTATTCCCAAATGGTTTGAATTGGGTACAACATTTTAGTTAGCCGACTTGGGTTTAGTGTCCAATTACATCCTGTGTGCCAAAATCCTTAGTTAAGACCTCTATTAAAACCTTTGTCGTTAATAGTGGAGACTGGCGAAAAAAAGGCAGAAAATGATAATAAACGGTAAGAAATATACGACAACGTTAAGTAAGCTTAACTGTAGAACACCTGGCCACCCAAAAACACTTTTAAAAAATGCGGCTACTCTGCTACGTGCAAACGTGCAAACAGTGCCTACGCCGCCACTTGGCTACAAGGACAGGTTCAAACAATAACCGTAAAATACTGTCATGATCGAATAACAAAAAAACCTCAGAGTATACCTCCTTCTTATAGTGTGAAAAGAGTTGAGGCATCCCATCGCGATGATCGTCACTGAGCCATGCAAGAGATAAAAGTATACAACCACGAGAAACGAAGACGGTTGACACGTTGCACGTTAATAGCGTACTCGCTCAGTGACTTACTAGCTGCTTAGCCGCCGGGGAACGAGGAAGCGTTGCTTCGAATGGCTGAGTATTCTGTAATTACTACCAAAGCTATTGTAAAAAGAAAAATAATAACTGTAAAAGAATCGACTTTGGTTTAGTAATGTAAGCCTATCCTATGAAGAACTACGATAACAGTTTTGAAACTAGTTAGTGTACCAACAGACAGAAGAGATTCCTCAAAAGGCGAGTTCACACTGAATTTGAAATCGGAGAAAATACACGTTGATAATATCTGAAAAAGTTGTACTTTTACGGTCTCATACGAGAATTAGTTTAAATCACAGTTGGGAAATAGCTGGGAGAAATTTGACCTTAAGCATAACCGTGATAACACTTCACACAAAAATTTCGAAATAACAAGTGCCAACACTTAAATAACCCTTCTAACAACTATTTTAAAACCTTAACTCAAAAGATACAATCTCGTACCCAGAGTCCTCGGGCTTTTTGGCCAGCGGGTGAGCGCCCGGAGAGACTCTGGGATAATCGATTTGAGCTATATTTTTGATTGGCCGCTTGCGTAACAATGGCAGTCCGACAGGAAGTCGGTAAGTAATTCGGAAGCCCCAGAATTTGGAGGGAGATTCAAAATCTAAAGCAAGTTTCAGTGCTGATTGATTTTTTTCTACCTCAGAAATATATAAATCACAAAAATAATAAAACGACGAGGTTTGAATTATGTCATATACCGCACGGGAATTTTCCCACGCTGCTAAAACTGCTAAAAAGTGATTACTGTTGCTGTTGCAAAAGTACCGTGGGAAAACATTACATCAGTTTCTTTGAGGAGAAATCCGTGGAAAAAGGTCTTGTCGAAGCCATTCAGAATTACGGAAACATCAAATTGTGGAAGAAGAGGACATTTGTGTCGTTTCCACAAAAAAAATTTGTCGATCGTGTTGCTTGCACGATGGCATTCTCATTGCATTCTGTACGGTGGAATGTACACTGAAAGACCAAAACTACACTCACCGAAAGCGTCAGAGGTTTCATCTTCACTTGCTCTTACAGTAAGCCAATGATCATTTCTGCAGTTTCTTTGTGTGTAAGGCTAAAATTCTTGTTTCTCAAGCACTTTCAACCCGCCATTTCTACTGTTAACGGTTTTCTCTTTTCTGCTTCCGTTTAAGGAGGCTCGAAAGGGTTTTCAGCTGAGCGCGCGCGCGTAAGCCACACACGCAATTCGTAAGCTGCTTGCGTCAGCTCATGATTCAAATGGGTCACCAGAAATAAACAAATACCGCTAGTTTCGCTTACCTTTCTCCAATTCCTATATACATGGAATATAAATAGACATCTCCTATTCACGAAAACTACGAAAATTCTACTTAAACGGTTTAATAGTCGCTTAAATCCGTTTGTATTGGCCTGTAGCTCCACTCGCGCGCGGGCTCGAATGAGCGGGTGACGCATGCGTAAATGCTGATCTTGTAACCCCCTAATTTTTCCTGATTTTGCAACTTTACTCGTTTATATCTCTGATTCTGGACGGTGAATTTTTTTCATTTTTTGCATGTTAGCTTAGATTAATTTAAACCGTTTGTCTTTAAAATTTAAAAAAATTCTGTAGGTGAAAAAAAAAATTAGAGTCACAATTCAAAAAAACTTATTTTTCTGAAAAACTGACCTACAGATTTTGTTGAATTTTAAATATTTTAGAGAGTATTTCTAACATTATCTGGTAACGCTGAATGGGAAAATTTCACCGTCCCGTTTCTTCAAAAAGGACAACATATGTTGATTTTAAGGCTCAAAGAAATGCCTAATATCGTTGCCATGGTAACATTATTTTGGAGGAAAACATAGTGTGAGAAATCTACGATAGGTACTTAATACCCTGGCCAAATTTCGTCTTGATATGATTGCCCTAACTGTATCTAAGGACAGAATATGTTTAATTGTTTTTAAAAAAGGAGAAACTATTTCGAGCCTCCTTAAACTCAACCATACGTCATAAGACCGGAACTCACGTTTTCTGGGAAAATGGAGTCGATTATCCCAGAGTCTCTCCGGGCGCTCACCCGCTGGCCAAAAAGCCCGAGGACTCTGGGTACGAGATTGCAAAAGATAAAATATATATCACCCTCAGAAATACATTTCCCTACCGACAACTTTTATGGTTTAGCATACGTGTCTTTTATTACAAATTGAAAACTCCAGATTAACAACATCTCGACCAATGTGTTGCTGTAAGAAGAGTGTAAATAGAGAATATTACATGGCCGCGCGGAGATACGAAATTTCTCTTCGAGTGTTAAAGAGATAACATGTTATCTTCACGTGTGAAGATATTATGTTTTCGCGCTAAAAGCTCACTTGGTATTTCATTGGTGTTTATATAAGATCTATTTCTACAGAAAATGTTCAAGTTATCTGCAAACTTAACTACTCACCATTTTAACTTCGCCGTCTCGTTGCAGATTTATGTGCATTAACTTCAACTTTTCTCGAGTCCAACCGTGACTTAACCTCCGTAGCTGGCGGGATATTTCATCGCGGGGTTATTTAAACCCTCGAGTAAATCGATGATTGCTTCGTTGTGTTTTAATCGCGAGTGGAGTGGAATGATGGTGAATAGCTTTGAAAAAGATGAAAATTCTTCGCGGCTTCGCCGCTTTGCAGCTTTGCAACCAGTGATTCACTGGTATCCGGTCATCTGGCCACCAGGGAGTTTCTCCACCTACCAACTCGCCACCAAGAAACCACCTCGCCACCAACCAAGGTGACTTCGAGTTGGTTGGTGGCGAGGTGGTTTCTTGGTGGCGAGTTGGTAGGTGGCGAAACTCCCTGGTGGCCAGATGACCGGTAAGCGATTCACTAGAACGCGGAATAATCCCGTGATAAAAT
>NC_090872.1:5062669-5095169 GCF_036669935.1 Montipora foliosa | reverse complement strand
TTTTCCGCTCTCGTCTTGACATTGATTTTCCCTGTTTCTACATTTCTCTTATTGGATTCGAAATTTTGCCATTTTTTCTCAACATCAACTCCTGCGTGTTTCGCGTCCGACTGAGTGACATTTTCAATGCTTGTTTCTGCATCTTTAGTTCCTGTGTTCAGGTTTTTCGTTTTAAGGCTCACACCAATTTTCAAATCTTTATCGTTGGCATTAGGTTTCTGATCGTTGAGTTTTGCCTCGAAGTATCTTGCTTTGCTCTTCACGCTACTTGCTTCGTTTGATTCGGTCTCTCCCAAATTTCTCCTTTCAGGTGTTATCTCTAATGTTTTGGTGTCCTCGCTTGCACCAACAGCGCGGTGAACCTTTGTTGGGACATCGGGAAATCGAGGTCTTACACCTTTGCAGTCTATCGTGCATGCATTCTCCATATCGGTAAACCGTGGAGACTTCTTATGTTGTACTTCTGGCCGACTAGTTTGGACACTTGACGCTTCAATTTTGTTATCTCTCGTGTCTGTCACAGCGCTTTCTATATTTGCGGTCGCTTTTCTTGCCTCGGTTTTAAGGTGTACTGCATCTTCTTCCAACTTCTCTTTCTTGTCAAGAGGCACACTTTTCAAGTTGACGTCATTCGTGTCTGATCCGCTGTCTTCGGGATTCTTTGACGCCTCTACACTTGTCTGTACGATGTTTACACCTTTTTCGTCAGATCGTATACCAGTTGCTCCTTCGTTCGAATAGTGTACGTTTGTGTTGGTTTCGTTCACTATATTTTCGATGTTTTTATTGTTCAAATCTGATCTTCTCTCATTCAGTTTTCTTTCTACATAACTTCTCACTCCTTTAACGCCTGACCCGATATCTCCCATAACTTTCTTCATGTTTGCTTCTCCAGGTTTCACGTTTTCGTAATCGGTTGGCCTCATCTGCCCAAACCTGATGGCTGATCCTTTTTCTCTTGTTAACTCGTTTACAAGCCGCTGAAATCTTTCCGAGGGGAAGTCACGCGTCGTTAAGTTTTCAATATCAACCAAACTAGCTACGCTGTTGCCTTGATGAAGAGCTTTAAATGCTTCCTTTGTCCGGTCGAGATAGACGTCAAACTTCAACTTGGGTATCTTTTGCTCGTTGATGTGGTAGCAAAGAGCGTTTCTCAGTAAGCGGAGCTGATCCAAAGCTAAGACAAACGTTTCAGATTCAGGGCGAAAATCTCCTCCGATACGCGCATGAAATGCTCCTGGCGATGGTTCACATTTCACATACAACTGCTTCATCGTTCGATGACCTCCATTCCCATCTGGCTTTCCAAACATTTTAGCAAAGAGAGTAGCCTCAAAAAGAGCCGTAGAATTCCACTCCGTGAAGGAATTTTCTGTCGGTACATTTGTCTTCCCACCTTCCCCCTCAAGGAACAAGTTCCGAACCTCATCGGAATCATTCCATGGGCGTTGTCTAATTTTGTTCCACATTTGCTCAAATACTTGACGAAGGACATGTGGAAATAAGCCAATCACAACACTGCAGAACTTGATAAAGTTTAACTTGTCTGTCTCGAGCTCTGACTGATCCCGCGGAGGAATTGGGGCCATTTTCATTCACAGGACAATATTATTTTATGATATCGACCACTCTGACCGGTTTTAGTGCTATCCTGATTGCTTGAATCCTTTTGCGATGATGGGACCTGCAAAAATGAAGAAAAACATTCAACTATTTAGAAGAAAAAAAAGCACGCATTGGAGAGATCATCGCGATTACTGATTGAAACGGGAAATGGGAGCTTGTTGCGTGTCGTAGAAGCTTTGTTTCTTTCTTCGTAAAGTGACGTTTCTCGACATCTGCAGATCTGAAGCTAACAAGCCAGATGTAAGTTAAAAATCAAACACGTTTTTTACAAATATTTTTGGCAAAATGCCAATTTCAACATGACTTTTGCAAAACAAAGAATTGCAAAAGTAAATTTCCTTGACAATTGTGAAGGATGAAATTTGTTCGCGTAAACGGACGACAAGGAAAATGTGGCAAAGAATATTAATGAGATTAGTTCCCGGTATCACGCATGTGGTCATTGCTGTCAAAATAAACAAAATGGCAGCTGAAACCAAAGCAAGATTCGACGAGCTGGGGACTGCAACATTTTTTTATGTACTCGCTGAATAACAACTTGTTATTCATCAAGGAAAAACGGGGCTTTACTAACGTACAACCTGACTCCACTCGAGCATGCCAGGATCTTAAATTCGTTTCTTTCAAAATTAATTTTGCACTCCTTTTGTCATTGATCAACACTTTCAAAAATGGTTCTACTGATAACATTTCCGTACTCTCCGACGTGCGTGTAAGAGTTTGGTAGTTTCTCCTGGCTGTGAATCAGTCGTCAGGGAAACCAAGATGACATGCTTCAACATGCTAGTACTGTTCATGATCATAACACAAGATACTCTAGTGAAAGAAACCTTCGTAAATCTAAAAATAAATAAAGGGGGTAGTTTCTAAAGACTGCGGTGGTGCGTCAGTGGGGAAGTAGTACACAAAAACTTGATTTTATCAACGGAGTTGATAATGTAAATTGACCACCGTACGGGGATTCTAAAAGCTCAGGGGCACCCAACGAGAATATAGTTCAAAACTACTGAAACATAGCGTTGTTAAACGTATTTTAGTATTTAAACGGTAGATATAGGCATATTTTTATCCCCTAAAAATTTTTCATCTGTCCGGATTCCCTGGCTGAAAGTCTTGTGTTCTGAAAATTATAGGGATCAAAACTTATTTTTTCGAAAATTTCAGTCAGAGAAAAGGCTCCCGAAATTCTAGGTGACCTTTTTAGGGTAAAATTCCGTTAAAAATGGGCAATTATACCATGTTTTAGATGTTCGAAAATCCTAGGACAGGATGGCAAGCAAGGAATTTTACTACAAATGTTCCGAAAATTCTAGATCTCAAATCGTTATCCGAACAGATATTTTCCGAAAATTGACGTTGAGTGCCCCTGAAAGCTGACGTTTCGAGTGTTAGTCCTTCGTCAGAGCGAATCGAGGTATTATGGGTTGTGTGTAGTTTTTATAGTGGAGTAGGATCTACGCTATTGGTGGTAACATGGCAACGTGAAAAATAGGAATACATGAGTTAAATGAAAAGCGTTCGTTAACACCGTGGGGATTAAGGGTGCCGATTTGGAAGATGTAAATTTATTGCATAACGTACAGGTTATGCAATAAATGACATTCGTGAAAATAGGAATACATGAGTTAAATGAAAAGTGTTCGTTAATACCGATCTGGAAGATGAGTTTTTGTTCCAGATTCTTGCGGCTGTCCGTCGTACCTTGATGTAGGGAAAGGCCGCAGATAGCCATGTGTTGTTTGGAGTGGTTAAGGAGATTAGAATGACGAGCGACTGGCTTAGATGCATCCTTGTCATTTTTCTCAACATCGCGAAGGTGTTCGCGGAATCGGTGGCCTAGTCGTCTACCTGTCTCGCCAATGTATAATTTATTGCATAACGTACAGGTTATGCAATAAATGACATTTGCGGAGGTACACGCGAAACGATCGTGAGCGCGCGCATTTGAAATTGCCAGGTTGTTGGTTAGCTTTGAGTGCGCTTCTAACTAAAAAGTTGCCAATGTTTTTGTCGCGTTTGAATGAAATAAGTGGAGGTTGCGAAAAGATTCTACTAGTCTCGGGATCATTTTGGAGTAATTTAAAGTTATTAAGAATGATACTTTTGACTACGTGATTATGAGGATGAAAAGTCATTCTTAATAAGTTTAAATTACTCCAAAATGATCCTGAGACTGGTAGAATCTTTTCTCAACCTCTACTTATTTCATTCAAACACGACAAAAAACGTGGACAACTTTTTAGTTAGAAGCGCACTCAAGACTAGCCAGCAACCTGGCACTTTCAAATGCGCACGCTCACGATGCGAAACTTGTCCTTTCACTCTTAACACTAGCAAAATATCGGGACCTAAGCGATCTGTTAAGATCACCGATCGTTTTGCGTGTACCTCCGCAAATGTCATTTATTGCATAACCTGTACGTTATGCAATAAATTTACATCTTCCAAATCGGCACCCTTAATCCCCACGGTGTTAACGAACGCTTTTCATTTAACTCATGTATTCTTATTTTTCACGTTGCCATGTTACCACCAATAGCGCAGCTCCTACTCCCCTATCAAAACTACACACAATCCATAATTCCTCGATTCGCTCTGACGAAGGGCTAACGCTCGAAACGTCAGCTTACAGAATCCTTGTACGGTGGTCAATTTACATTATCAATGCCGTTGATAAAACCAAGTCTTCGTAAATCTAAAGTACGGACCAATATTGGAAAGCAATCTCTCTCCTTTACGGCAACTGATACATGGAAAGATCTCCCATTTTTTTAAAAGACTAGATTAAGTGTTACTATCAAAACAATAAAAGAATCCACCTCATTTAAAAGGTATACACAATCCATTTTTTTTCTCTTTATTCTTTTCCTTTTTGTGGTTGTGCACTGTAAGTGCACTATACACATGTCACTGGGTTGTAAGAGTGTCCGTGGTGCCAATAGGCCCCCAGCGCGTGCATAAATCACGAAAATAAACAGGTTTGTTGGAAGCGTGCTTGAGTTTCAACAAAATGAGCCCCAAAATAGGCAAGAATTTGTGACGCTAATGAAATAATACAGCAGCTGCTATTTCCAAAACGATGTAATTACGTGGTGATAAATAACCTCGTCTAGGAGAGTAAATTTTTGACTTTGCAGAAACAATGGTCAACTTCAAGAGCTGGGCGATTGTGATCTTTGTGTTGAATTCGCACATTTCATGTCAAACTTTATAACACTTGAAAGACAAAAAAAGAAAAATAACCAAACTAACAAAAACAAAAACCTGGTGTCTTGCCATCATTTTGCACGTTGGCCCACAGATGTATCCTTTGTTTCGTTAGTAAACACGCCAGGTAACTTGCTCATGGCGCCCGCTGAATTCGATGTCACTTTATTTTGCGATTTACTAGTGTAGCCAAAAGTACAATAGAAAAATTGAACGTAGCAAAAATCTCCTTCATGGTAACTTTTTATATTCGCGGTTTGTTTTCATGTCACAAATTTTGTTGCTGATGGCAAAATATTTTATTCTCGATCGACACTACCTGAAAACGTCCTTCTGCTCTTCTTAAAAACTGTGTGTCAATATTTATTTACTTTTGCATCAATATTTGCTTTGCATAAAGCAGGCTAACAAAATCTGTGCCTTGCTTAGTTTGCATTTTTGAGCTCTTAAATAGGATTTTCGGTCTAGTTTCTGGCTCAAAGTGTATAATTTGAGGTCTCCCATCCCGATACTAACCCCGCCGGACAGGGAAAGCTGTTTGACGCTCAGAGTGCTCGAATAACCGTGTGCTGAAAAAGAAGTTGTAAGGGAACTTGAAAATGATTAACATGTCAGCCTCGAAGCCAATGTTTCTCGATTCCCTTTTATTCAACCTCGTCCCCACCCTGGCTTTGGGTGGGAATTTCCCGTCCCACCCAAAGCCAGGGAAAAGAGCCCTGGGGACGAGGTTACCTTTTATTCTTCAATCTTTCTGGGTTTAGTATTCGACTAGTAACCACATGTCTTCTCAGGGGGCTATCCACCTTAGGCATCTACCATGGCACTATAATGATTTATGACACCAAAACAATATCGTGTACTATTGGGGCTACATATTACGCAAAGGCAACTTGAATCACCTGGAAGACAAAACGCAGCTCAGTTGACAATATGAAATAAAGCGCTGTGTTACTGCACTACCACATCTACGCAATGCGTGCCTATTTTTTGCCTTTTATTCACCCTGGGCCCGGTTGTTCAAAAGCCGATTAACGCTAATCCCGGATTAAAAATTAAAAATTAAAAACCAAGGAGTTTATTTCTCTATTCCCAAATGCTGTTCAACGCTGATATTCGGCAAAACTTTACATTAGAAGAAGTCAATCCTGAACAACAGAAATAAGCAAAAGAAACTTTCGCCAAAAAGTTGAAAACATGAAACAAAAGTTTACACTAATCCTGGATTAAGTTAATCCGCTCTCGAACAACCTGGCTGTCTAATTAGAACTCTAAATGTGTTATGGAGACCTAACAGGACAACCAATAAGTAATCTTAGCTTCCCAGCTCGCATTTTACTATTAATTGAATTCTTATGTTATTATTTCAGTAAAAATCAAACTATGATGTAACGTAATTATCTCAATTTATAATGAGATAAATAAAGATTTTGACTTTGATTTTGACCAAAACTGAGATTGATTCACCCTTGATAAAAACAGCAAAGTCCCAAGAACGTGACATCAAGGGTTGGTTTTGGTCTTTCAGTAACTCAGGTAATCACATGATTTCGAGTGCAATTTGGAATAAATCAGCTCTAGAATATTTTAGTAAATTTTCAGTAGAGTGAATGCAATTTGTAATCTTTGAAAAAAATTACGAGTGCTTATTTATTCTAAATAGACCTTTTTGCAGATACGGCGGCCATTTTGATTTCTATTGTTTCGAAAGACATAATGGATGCTCAGGGGGCAAATTAATATGTATTTGCCCCCTGGGCATCCCATAATAGCTATTCGAAACAATAGAAGTCAAAATGGCCGCCGTATCCGGTAAAAAGGTCTATTGTCGAGTTAATAGTTTATTGAAAACACATTTTCGCATTTAAAAATGAATTACAATGTGTATTTACAATTTAAAAATTATATAAAATTTAAAAATTACATAAAAATGTAGATTCTAAATATTGTTATTAAAAGAAATAATTGCATTAGGAAAAAAGCTTCTTTTCAGCAGCTCCGTTCTACACTTATATATGGTTCTGTGAGTATTATTCCTCATCGTACGTCCATGTGCGCTCACCCTCGTCATTGTCAGATGCTTTGAGAGAGGGCCCTTCCCGTCAATTTTCCTTAAAGTTCTAATGCAAAGACCATTGCGGTGAACGTCCAACCTTGGGCATTCAGCAAGTTCACATGCCCTGCTATAGGTTTGTTTGGGAAAGATAATACTAAAAGCTCGTATCTGGACTCTTTCGAGCTGTTCAGACAGATAGGAAGGAAGAGCACAATACCACACTACGCAGCTATATTCCAAAATAGAGCATATCAAAGACACATAAATTGAGACAAGGTCAGCTGCTGGGACACCACCCCGACGTAAAACACATAGGATATGTAAGCGTTTCGATGTCTTAGAAACTACTGATGCGATATGTTCGTTCCACTTTAAGTCATTCTGAATAATAAGCCCCAGGACGTTATGTGAGGTTACCACTTCTAACGGTTGATCATCAATTGTTAAGGGGGATAACTGGGGTTTTTCCTTGAAGAAACACAAACGCGACTCTTTGCATTTCTTAGTGTTAAGACGCATCCAGTTGTCAGAGGCCCAGCTGTTTATATAGTCAAGTGTAGACTGGGAAGATGATAAGCTACCCCGTACTAAGGTTCTCTGACAACGAGACATCATCTACGTACTTCCACATTCCGAAATTAGGTGACATGGCCCTCCCCAAATCATTGACCATTATGAGGAACAAAATCGGGCCTAGTTTGGTCCCTTGGGGGATCCCTGCTTTGACAGGGAGCCATTCCGAAAATGTCTGATTTAACTTAACGCGTTGTTTTCTATCAGACAGAAAGTTAATGATCCAAGGGATCAGACAAAGTCGAACGTTAAAGTTAATAAGCTTTTGGACAAGGATGTTATAACCAATACGGTCAAAAGCTTTTGAAAAGTCCAAAAAGCAGACTCGGAGATGTTCATTAGGACTGTCTAGCTGTAAAAGTAAATTATGGACCATATCTAACAGACAGTAAGATGTGGATGTTCCTTTCAAGCAGCCAAACTGCATAGGGTCAATTTTATCCCCGACATCATCAATCAACCATGAAACCACAAAGTCTTCTAAAACCTTTGAAAGGCAGGGTGTGAGTGAGATTGGTCTTATATCACTCTCACATGTGGGCTTTGTGACTTTAGGGATTGGGATGATATTAGATTCCTTCCACAAGATTTGCATAACCCCAGACGACAAAGATACATTAAAAATAGTAGCAGCTGGGGTTGCTAGTTCAAAAGCAAACGTTTTAAAAATTCTGCTAGGAATATTATTGGGCCCATGGGCCTTATGGGGCTTAATTGAAGTAAGTTTTTTTTACATACTTCATAAGGTTGTACCATGGGCAACGTATCGCCCGTGGGGGGGGGGGGGGGACGCTGGCAGCAAAGACAAATCAAGCGGGGGGATGTCCGAACTTACAGATGTAAAGAAATTATTAAGCACATTGGTTAATTCAGGATCAGATAAGGTCTTACCATCGCGCTCTAATAAGGGGGGTCTGGACTTCTCAGATCTACCCGACATCTTATTAACTATCCCCCACCACTTACGACAGTTATCTTTCTTTAGATATTGAACTTTGGTTTGATAAAAAGATCGTTTGCGTTCAGCGATCGTCTGCTGGACTTTGCTACGGAGGGATTTCCAAAGGGGGGTATTCTGTGAATGGAAAGCCTTTTGGCTTTCTTTGACAAGCATTTTAATTGACGGAGTTATCCATGGTTTATCTGAGTGGTGAAATTTCATAGATATAAACTAGAATTTTTTTTTTTGTTTTGTTATTATTATCATTGAGAAACATTATAAAGGAACTCCACAGGGGTAGAAGCCAAAAATGAGGTTAGTGGCATTCTCAAATAGAGAGTTTAACGCTACCATAGAGCTATTGCTTGTCTTCGTTCCGCGTAGCTCGGACCAGAAAACAAGTGAATCGAGAATGGTCATGAACAATTTTCTAGTTGAAGCCAAGAAGCACTAGTTAGAATATTTACTCATGCGTAAAGGAGAAATTTCTTTCACCTTGAGACCACGTTCGATATGAAAGCTTCAAAAGGATAATGAACTAGTTATACGAGGAAAAACTAGTTAAGAAGCAATTGCAGAAGCTCAAGAGAAACGCAATTAATAAGGTAATAGATTGTGAGGGAAGTGCCGCCTGGAAGGCACAATTGGAAAATGGCGCCAGTCTGCTGGTACGCCGTGAAGCGAGAGGTCGTGTGTTCGATATCAAAGTCCTGAGAGTTTATAAAAGACATATTAAGAGCGACTTGCTGTAAAAGTCACCTACACCTATGCAATATGGAAAAAATCGATTTTCTGAAAATTTGTCAGGAAGAAGGTTTTTACTAACTTGTTTCAAAACTGTAACTTTGAGGTTGTTTGGATTTTTATTTTCTTCTCCAGACGGCCTTTAGTATTTTGTCCCTGAAAGAGCAAAACTCGCCTCTAAAATTACACTTTTTGCGAAGGCTAGCAAGCCAAGATATTGTGCGTAGCTGGGAAAGCTAACCCGTATTATTTAAATATAATGTTTGAGTACTTATTTCGTGTTGTCAGATCCACATGTAATATGAACCTGAATTTTTAACAATTTTTCAAAATTATACGCCAAGGCGATGTCTCATCACTTCCAAATTTAGGTCAACTTTGTGGACCAAAAAGTCAATCTGGTACATGGATTTACCTCTCAAAACTACTTTTCTGGATAAAAGTATCACTTCATCTTACTTTTTATCGCAAATCTAGCTTGGGTAAATAAAACGCAAAAATTTGACAGCGTCTTGTAATCAGACACTTGAGCTTATCGCTTGACATTTTGAACTTTCACGCTGCGATTATCATCTCGAACATCGACCCTGAAGTGTTCGCCTGTGGGTCGTTCTCCGGTAAAATAGTTGTTTTCAGCCTCCAGATATCAGTTGCTGTAATTTAAAGACAGTTTCTAATCGCAAACGAGTCTATTTAGAAAAGGCTTGTTTTGAATAATTAATTAAACATTTGGCGGTTGCCGAGCACAGACAACGCACGCAACAAAATGTCAGTTTATAAATCGTTATCGAGGAAAATGTTTAGGAAAACTAGAAAAAATAAATAGTTGATTAAACACTTGGAGTTATTTCTTACCTTAATGTTCGCTATCTTGATGAGGAAGGATATAAACATTGCTGCGGCTTCAGAGCTTGTTCGAAACACTGTCAGCGGTTGCCCAGCTACAAATAAAATTCCCTCGCTACAGAGAGCGTCCTTGTTTATTTATCCTCATTGTTACTACTTGTTTGGTTGCCTTTTTTTTTTTGTTTTTTTTTTTTGTAATTGATTGTTTTATTACGGTTTTTAATATAAGCTTTATTTCATTTATGCCACTTTCTTTACCCACTCATCTTTGCTTACCGCATGTCAACGAGGTCATTGTCTCGGGATAACAGGTGTGTGCACTTGCTCATATCGAATAGGCCATTACCGAGTTGCTGTTTGTCTCAGTTTCGAAGTGAGACTTGGTGCTCAACTATTGAAATGGCAATGAGTTTGATTTGCATGAGAATAAGCAACTCATTTCCATTTGAATGGTCGAGCACCAGGACTCGCTTTGAAACTGAGGCATGCAGGAACTCGGAACTGCGCTATTTCGCAGAACTGTGCGTGCACGTGCTTTGAATTAACTCTGAGCTGTCTTGTTTTAGCGCGAACAATATTTTCTTGTAAAAAAGCGTTGTATCCTTTGGCCTTTCAAATTAACGTCTGATTTGGATTTTCTTGTACATAACATATATAACCGGAGGATCCTGCGTTTATATTTAAGTTAGAAATTGTAATTTAATGGCTTCGTGTGGTTTTGCCAAGCTTGTCGGAGGATCGTGTGGATCAAGTGCAGACAATCCGGCAAATGTTCAGTGTGTGGTTGTGGGAAGCTGTGCAAAGAGTATCCAGGGTCACCTTCGAAATTTTCGTGTATTCGGAGACTCTGCCTTAGACTGTGAATCGAAGCTCGTGCTTGCTCGAGCAGGTAAGAGAGTACATATCACATGTATTTATCTAGCCAAACGCAAAGTGATTTTGATCTTTGTAAATTTGTGTTATAATCTGCGCCCTAAACCTTCAATGCGAGAACCACGTCGGGCAACACCACGCAATAGGTGACTGTGCATGCTGGCTGTTCTGTACCAGCCAATTGTCATGCATCATGCACGATTCAGTGTCACGTACTAGTGTCACGCATAACTTCATACTATGAAGCTGTCCGAAATGCTATAATATATGCCATAGTATGTAGCTGAAGACGAGTTTGTCTGTCATAATCAGAAATGTTTGATCTCCAAAACGAGAGGAAAAGGAAGAATTTTGATTGCACTCTGCAAAGTAGGGGATCGGGGAAAGGAGGACCTAAAAGCAAAAGTGTCTACATAATTAAACTTTTCAAGCCTTAAGGTTGCTAACATTTTGTAGATACAGCAGGTCATGGTTCAGTTTGTAGTTTCAGTGTTTCATGTTCATCTTACAGGGGTGTTTGATATCGACAACTCGCATCTTCAACTGACTATTTGTCCAAGACATCGTGACTCTTTCGGTGTTAGATGGCGATCTAATAAAACAAACTGTACTGCTCCGATTTCATGGTGTTCACACCCAACTAAGCCTGTGAGAGGAGAACGCGGTATTACGCTCTCGCAGTCCAGGCAGCTATTCCACTCCTCTGGTGTGTTACTTCCTGTGGCGTCGCGTAAGTTATAAAATATAATTTTTTATTATTATTACTATTATTATTATTATTATTATTATTGTCACGAGCCACATATGAGCGCCAACCCTACTGGGCGCGTCACTAAAGACCCCTGGGGCACTTTTCTCAGAAAACTAAGTAAGTGACCCGGGAAACTTCTTCTTGTGAGGAATTGTTTCGACAAAGAGACAGGTCTGTTGACAAACCAAATTAAGTTTGCTTGTGGGCTGAGTCAGCAGAACGGGAACTTGAAAGAATCTTTTTGACATAACGTTCTTGGAAAATCAAATCTGGGTCTTTGAGAAACGTTTCCCTGAGCTTATAGTTAAGGAAGTATGTTTGAAAAGGCTTTCTCGAAGTAAGCCACTCATTTAGTTACAAAATCCTCCCACGGGCTTAAATCGATTGAAAAGACGGCTAGGTTTTTTGTTGGAGGAATTAGGTTCGGCTGTAAAGGTTGTAAAGATTCTACCCACCAACTAAAAAAACTCAATCGGAGGTATTTTTATGTGCAGAAATATGCAGGCAATGCCGAGGGAAGCTTGATGGGGAAATTTTGGAAGCACCAGTGCCAACTGAAGAAACGGTAGCATCAGCAGCTTTCGTCACAGCCGACCCTGGATTGTGTAAGGAATCCCGCGACGGAAATCAACAAACGGTGGCATCAGCAGCTTCCGGATTAAGCGAAAAACCCCAAGAAGGAAATATTAAAGAGGTAAGACTTACTTGCTGTTTATTTCGTGGAGTTTAAAAAGTATTAAAACCATAAGAAGAGGCAAAAGTTCATGACAAAAATTTAACAAAACTAGAAATTTCGTAAACACTATGGACAGGTTAAGTAAAATCACGCTCTTGCAATTTGGAGCAATTTTTAACATACTGTTGCAAAATCCGATACAAACTGTGTACGCTCTCAGTGTATTGCTAAAACGTCAGTATTTTTTTTTTTTTACATTCACAGAACGTTTCAAATGATATAGACATGGAAAACCTGGCCGACGCAGTGCTGCAACTTCATCTTCAAGAACCAGACACCTATCAGTCAAGTTCACCGAAATCGGATTCACCAACCAGTAGCAGCACTGACTTATCTGATAACACTCCTTCAGAAAATGATAGCAAAGTACATCGACGAAAAAAACTCAACGAATTTCTCCGTTGCTGCAACGCACCTACAATAGGGCCATCCAAAAAGAGATGGGCTGAGACAAGTGTTCGCACCAAAAAGGGTCACATAGCAAAAGCAAAGAACCTGGTGGTGGCCGGACTTGAAGTTATAGCACCGGGAGACGCAGGCCATCTTTGGGAAGCACTTAGAAATTCAGGCACTGTGGAGAAAGAATTTGGAATTGCAGAGGAGTCACCTGAACAGCAGAAATACCTCAACGCCCTGGCTGAGACTTACCGGCACGCATCTTGTTGGGAAACGCGGCGGCAAGTACTGTCTATAATGGCAGATCTGATATCCTTTAAGCGTATCCAGCATTATATACCTGGTTTGACTGAGTACCGCTTCAAAATGGCGAGGCATCATGCGCTGCAGTATGGGCGTGGTGCGGAGGTTTCAATGTTGAAAAGCCCCCGGTTGCGCATTGAGCTCACCCAACTTGACCATTTTTTAGACTACGTCACAAGTCCACATGTTACTCAGGACCTTCCTTTTGGACAGCGCCATCTTCGCCTCTCTTCCGGTCAAGGTCTGGAAACTCCTAATGTCATACGCACTATGATACCGAGCAGACTAGTGCGGCAGTATCAGGTATATTGCAAAGAGACGGAGTTTAAGCCCTTCGGAGCTGCTACAATGTTACGCATCCTCTCTGCCTGCTCTGCGACAGTAAGGAAGTCCCTTCAAGGACTTGACTATACGGCTGCAGCAGGTGCAAAGGGCTTTGATGACTTGAGCACCCTGATAGAGCGGTTGGAGGAGATGGGTCTGTCAAAAGAAGCTGCAAAAAGCTGGGAAAGATCACTGAAAGAAAGTAAACAGTATCTAAAATCAGATTTTAAGGTAAAACACTGTCGTTTAGTAAAGGCAATTCTGTCATACAAAAAGATATTTACGCATCGTCAGTAGGTACATATGCTGTATACAAGTCACAATTACAATCATCCAGTAGAAAGAAAATGCGATGAATCAACAACTTCAACTTTTAGTTGAATATTAACTAAATATTGAAATATTGAGACTTACCGCCTTCTTTGTATACAAAAACGTGACCCTCTTTATGCAGCTTTTCCAGGGAAGGAAGAAATAGCATCATTCAAAGTGAAGTTTATGAAAAGTACGTAACCATTTCTTTTCCAGGTTCATGTTTCGGAGAGCACTGCTGTTGCTGATCATTGCAGCACTTATGCGCTGAGTGATATCACCGATAGCCAACTGCAAAGCCCATGCCAACATGTACATGACCGGAGTTGCTCACAGTGTGAAGGTCTCCGAAGCGTCTTGCGGAACATTGAAGGGTATTTGTTGAACGAGGCCCGTATGCCAGAGGAGGAATTAGAAGACCAGTTATACACGTTCAAACAATCAGAGGAGGCTATTACGTCTTGGAAAGCACACCAACTTCGCAGTGTTCGGCAAGATCAAGCGAGAATTGACTGCTTGAATTTGCTTGACGACGCTTCGGTTCTCATAACCCAAGACTGGGCGATGAAATTTTTACCCGCGAAGTATCGCGAATCTCAGTCCGACTGGTTCGGAAAACGGGGGGTTTCGTAGCATTTAAGCGTTGTGGCGCGAAAAGTAGACGGAAGGCTGCAAAGCCAGACATTCGTACATATCATCGAGAACTGTTTACAAGATACATCTGCAGTTGTACGCATCTTAGAGCATACTTTGCGCACCCTTAAATTCGAGCACCCAGAGATTACATCTGCCTTTCTCCGCCAGGACAATGCTGGGTGTTATCACAACTCAGTGTTGCTGGCAACATGTAACGCAATGAAGACCAAAACCGGTGTCAGAGTCCGCCGGGTCGACTTCAGCGACCCACAAGGCGGAAAAGGAGCTTGCGACAGGAGAGCTGCCTCAATAAAGGCTCACGTCAGACGTCACATTAACGAGGGTCACGATGTGCAGAATGCCAAAGACTTCAGAGACGCTATGTTGTCTAACGGAGGTCTAAATGGCGTACGGGTTGTCCTAGTTAACGCAAGCACTGAAGGAAAGAATGTTCTCCCTCACGTTAAGTTAGCGGGAGTAAGTTCCCTCAACAACTTCCAGTACAGCGAGCAAGGTATTACCGTCTGGAGGGCGTTTCAGGTGGGACAAGGCAAACTAATTAACCAAAGCCAAATTGAAGGTACGTATTGCATTCATGTTTCACATAAGCAATGCAGTCTATACAACTGATTTTATTATTGCTGTCAAATTTCTGGAAAGTGGAACTGTTGGCTGCTGTTTGTCGTAAAATACAGCGGAATATAATTAGTTTTCAGGGGTTTGTAAGCTGTAATTAGCACAACTTCTTTCCCAGGGTCTTGCAATTTTCAAGTTAAGTGGCTATCGAGTAAAATACCCTCGTAACGTCTGCTTGTGTAACGTCATGATCACCTTATTCAAAACCCACATTAACGGTGGAGATATATGAAGAGGAACGATTGTATTTGCATATATCAAATAAACAGCCACACCTCAAACCCTTTCTCAGAATTTGGGTACATATTTGGGGTTTCCTGTGGTTCGCTAAGGTTGTATGACTTGCCTATACAATGGCTGTCTTCTGTTTGTGGCCTTTTGAAAACTACTCAAATGACCATTACAAAGGAATTATCATACATGGCATGTAACAGCCAAAACAAAAAGGCAGAAAAAGGTTTCTACGTGCTACGCGCATCAATTGGGAAGTCAAATGAGTAAATAGCAAAGCATTTTCGTCATATGATCAAATGAATCATTTTGCGTGGACTATATTGCGACGAATGCTCTATTAAATCAACAGTCAGACCTTTACAATGATTAGGGTTCTGTTTCTTCCAGTTCCAAATTACTTGCAAAATTGTTCCTTCGAGGGAAGATTCTCCCATGGAGACTTTGTTAGTGTGTCACAAGAAAGGTCAAGAAAAGTGCAAGTGGACGATGAGCAGCCAGCAACAGAGAGTGATAAGTTCTCAAGTGAACTCCTTACCTGCCCAAATGAAGGATGTGTCAAAATGTACCAGAGGCATTCCAGTTTGGAAAAGCACCTATTGTTTGGTCAGTGCAAGATGGTGCCTGAGAGATGCACTCTGTTGGACGTGGCTAAAAAGAAATACCACGCCCTTTTAGTCGAAGGCTCGAGTGAAGCAGTCTCGGCAGCCCTTGAACAAGAAGACGTCTCAGTAAGCGCTAACAATTTACCCGAGGGGTGGGCCTTGAGGACTATCAAAAAGTTTAATCGATTCAGTGATACCCAGAAGAAATATTTGGAGGAAAAATTTAATCTTGGCCAGGCAACAGGCCAAAAACAGGATCCCATTAATGTAGCCCGAGACATGAGATTTGCCAAGAAGATGGATGGCTCGAAGCTGTTCAAGAGAGACGAGTATCTCACCACGCAGCAAGTGCAGTCTTTTTTTTCTAGAATGGCGGCAAAATGTCGTTATGATCAAGGTGAACTTTCAGCGCCAGATATCATGGCGGCAGAAGAGCAGCAGCAAATGGATGTCACACGACAAGCCATACTTCAAGAAGTTCAGTTGCGGCATCCAATTGTATATGACAACCTAGACATTTGCGCCTTGTACAAAGAAAAGAGACTCAAGCAGCTCAGCATTGCTATGCTTCGTATTGTATGCAACTACTTTGACATAACAACGGAAGGTTTTAATAACAAACGAAAGGCAGAATACATAGATGCTCTAAGTGGACTTGTTTTAGCTTGCGATTGCAATGAGTAAGAAAAAATAGGAAATATGTATACCATATGCATAACGTTTCGATCTGTCAGTAGCCAGGGAACATCTCACTAGCTAGTGGAGTATAGGGCGAAATAAAAATTCGCAAGTAAAGCGATCTGAACCTGGCTGAGCCGAGAGAATGACATCTAATGAGAAAGGGCCTCCTCATTTCTAGCCTGGGGGAGCACCCGTAAAACCGGGCAGTGGGAGGGATTGCGCCGATGGAAGCTCAGGACGGGACGTTGGTTTTCGCCTCCCCTACATCTCGCTTCCCGTTTACACCTGCAACGCAGGCTCATAAATTATTTTCGCCCTTTACCTCAATTAACCTACTTTTCAGAGAGTAAGGTAAGGCTCATAATTTACTCACTTTTAGTACGACAAACAAGTCGGTCACAAAAGTCTCGACAGCGTAGACAAGTAAGAGTGTTTGCAAATGTAAAATAACAGAGCGTGTTGTCTTAATTGTTTTAGATTCATCATGTAAAATGAGACAGAAATACCTTAGTAGGTGTGTTAATAGGTATTTTTCACTTTAAGAGCAGAACTTAAACAGTCGAACAGGGGCGTGGGTGGGGGAATTTAAAAGAATTTACCAAAGGAACTGAAACTATTAAAGCATATAATTACTTTTTTAGTACGATAACTTCTGTCCGCAATCGAAATATTCTAGAATCTTGATTACCAGTTCTACTACAATTAATATTAATAAAGCAATAGCAATGAGCTCTGAGTAGGACAGAACCATGTGTTAATGCTACATCCAGAAATAATAAATATCTCACCCATGTGTATTATTATTATTATTATTATTATTATTATTATTATTATTATTAGAATTCCGAACGAAACTGACCAAACTATTAGCTTGGGTTGCCTGTGTCAACTGGTTAATATGTAACCTGGCAACAGTCCTGAGTGCTTCACTCACGAGACGCAAAGTAGCTCAAAGAGTCAGCAGAAAGGCGAAATTGAGGTAAGAAATAACTCCGAGTATTTATTCAACTATTTATTCTAATATAGTCTCTAAAGATTTTTCTTGAAAACGATTTATAAACTAACATTTTGTTGCGTGCTGCATGGTCTGTGCTCGCCAACCGTCAAATATTTAATTAATTATTCAAAACACCCCTTTTCTAAATAGACTCGTTTGCGGCTAGAAACTGTCTTTAAATTACAGCAACAGATATCTGGAGGCTGAAAACAACTATTTTACCGGAGAACGACCCACAGGCGAACACTTCAGGGTCGATGTTCGAGATGATAATCGCGGCGTGAAAGTTCAAAATGTCAAGCGATAAGCTCAAGTGTCTGATTACAAGACGCTGTCAAATTTTTGCGTTTTATTTACCCAAGCTAGATTTGCGATAAAAAGTAAGATGAAGTGATACTTTTATCCAGAAAAATAGTTTTGAGAGGTAAATCCATGTACCAGATTGACTTTTTGGTCCACAAATTTGACCTAACTTTGGAAGTGATGAGACATAGCCTTGGCGTATAATTTTGAAAAATTGTTAAAAATTCAGGTTCATATTACATGTGGATCTGACAACACGAAATAAGTACTCAAACATTATATTTAAATAATACGGGTTAGCTTTCCCAGCTACGCACAATATCTTGGCTTGCTAGCCTTCGCAAAAAGTGTAATTTAGAGGCGAGTTTTGCTCTTTCAGGGACAAAATACTAAAGGCCGTCTGGAGAAGAAAATAAAAATCCAAACAACCTCAAAGTTACAGTTTTGAAACAAGTTAGTAAAAACCTTCTTCCTGACAAATTTTCAGAAAATTGATTTTTTCTATCTTGCATAGGTATAGATGACCTTTACAGCAAGTCGCTCTTAAGGAGCTCTTCGATTTGTGATCGAGTGTGAAAAAGTTTTAATCGACTGTTTTCTTTTCTTCTTGGGGTATGGGGTGAGATTTTTTCAGAGCGTTTTGCGATGTTTATCTTTGATCCGGTTGAATAGCGTGAGAACTTTCACAACTTTCCCTTTGCAAGAGTATAGTGAGTGATTCGTTTGGAGAGTACACATCAGGTGTTGAACTTACCGTGCTCAAATGGTGCTTTGAAGACTAAGTACCGGTCACTGAGCTAAAGGGGAATGGCGGTATCAAGAATCTAGTGGAAAGCGAAAGACGTAGAATACTTTCGCCTCAATTCCGTACACAGCCTTGCAGACGTCTTGGCGGACGGAATAAAATAAAAATCTCTTCGTCCAGATCAATGCTAGTTAGCTGACAATGAGATGACCACGAAGAACACAAGATTCAAACCTTCACGGTAAATCTTCAAACGACAAGAAAAGCTAAATGAACTCACTCTTTGTCAGCGACTTAAATCATCAGTCTCGAAGGGATGAAGGGCCTGCCTCTCTCGCAGTACACTTTTCAGCCCCAACGGCAACAAAAAAGCAAATGAATCAATAATTACAAGTCCGTTCTAAGACAGGTCTGGTGATGTTTAATTTTAATAGTCAGCTTCTTTTTTTATTGTTTATGATAAATAGTTACGTGTATTTCGCTAAAACTGAAAGTAAAGCAATGATCATATCACCACGTCTAAATAAAATTCTTCAGAGATGATCTTGGCAATAATATATTCAGGGGATAATTAAAGGCTTAGGAAACGAAATCATCGAGTAATTTCCGGGTTGAAGCAAACTTTAGCTAGCGCCTGGGACATAGAATGAACAAAGGACAATTATTGTTAAACAAGTTAAGAAACGTTAAAAGTTTGTTCTCGCGTTTGCGACTGGTCGCTAACTGAACGATGCAAAAAAACGTTTTTTACGTGTGACCTCAGCAGGATTAGCCACGGGAAACAAAAATCGTACTGCACAAACATGATATAGATATAACATAACATGAGAATTTTATTCCATAAAGCTCATTTGTACAAATCTATACGCTTTATTTTCACATGTGAAAAAGGCCTATACAGCCAATCAGAATGGCGTACAGCTATTTCACATGTGGAAGTATAACCAATCAACGATAGCGTAAAGGCGTTTCCATGCCAATCACTCGTGCATCTCGTGCAAATCGTGCAAATCGTACTTTGTTATTGAATTAAATTAAATTTGCATTTGGTTCTATTGTTAGTGAGTTTTTGTTTCTAATTCGCGTTCAGAAAACTATTTTAATGAAAATTCTCATGTTATGTGTAATAAACAGTTTACGACATAGAAAGTGCTTTGTACGGGGTTTTATTCACTCGTTGTTTGTGTCAAAAACCCTCACTCGCTCGTTCCTCGCTCGTTCGGGTTTTTGACACAAACAACTCGTGCATAAAACCCCGTACGCCGCACTTTCTATGACGTAAACTATATTTAAACGCTATACTCACCGCGTTGAATAAGCAATTCGCGCCCTCCCCGTTGCTCTATGGGAACGTTTAACCAGCGCCCGTCAACTGAGAATCTGGAGACAACTCGCGTCTTTGGACGCTGTGGGTTCATTTGAGGGAGGTCTTTCACTAACGCGGGTGTACCTTCGTTCCACCTCGCCGCGTGGGTTGTAGGGATGGCTGGGAACTAGTCAGGAACTTTGTTTAATTCAACAGGAAACGCCAAATCAAAATAAACGAACAATAACAATAGAAATGCCATTCTGCGAATGCTTAGCAAACCACACGGCAAAAATGTTTATCATGACTTCGTAGTCTTCTCTGATAATGATGATAAATGGTAGACTCCTTCTAATAATCCATGTTGACAAATTTTGTGGGTCCTTAAGTACGAAGACGATGGGGTCGCTTCAAGCTCTGTTTTTGTTCGAATTCTTTCAAGCCCGACTGATTATCCCAGACGGCGATCAAAACTTAAAAGTTGTCTATAGGGCGAGAAAAGTGAATGAAGCTTTTCGTAAATAGTGGAGTTTCCAATCGTGTCTATAGGAACGTTTATTTGACGGGGCAAAATTAAAATGGAACAAAACTGAAAAAACTAAACGGTTCTGTTCCACGCCCGCAGATCTCTCACGATGTTACGGAAGAGAACCTTATTTCATGTTGCCGCATTTTAGATTTTCGAAACTGACCTGTTTTCAAAATCGGTTTCCGGTAATGAGTAATACGCGCCAGCTCACATTTCTGAATCGGAATCAGCCATTTCTAAGCTATGAAATTAGAATATAAAGGAAGTAACATCTTTGCAAAAAAAGGCGTCCCTGGTTCAGTTTAAGTCCGTGATATCATACGTTTGTTTCTCTTTCAAAGGGTTTCGGCCCGGGATATGTTACATGCATTTAAAATAACGCTTGAAATTTTCTTAGATTTTGAAAATTCATCTGGGCGCTTAGAATTACAGCATGTATCGTAACGACTCAGTTTTGATGAGACTCAAATCGCTTACTGCTATAGTAGTTAGATCTCGCAAAGCGATAGATGATATTGTACTCGTCTTTCCGAATACGAAGGTCGTGGGTTCAATTCCCACCCTGGTCAGTGTTTTTCGCTGTCCTTGTGTGGGCCATTTCCATCAGTAGAGCTAACGCCCACGTGGTTCATATGGGGTAGATACAGTTTGACGCTTGCACTTGAAGATGAGTAACTCTTTTGTCTTGTACTTTTCAAATTTCTTAAAGCGAAATGAAACGTTCGAGGCCCGCACACAAACATTTTTTGTCGATTGTCTCGCACGTGACTAAAACGTCATTGTTGTTAAGGAAAGGCCATCCAATGCCGTCTTGGCCAGGAAAGGACTGAATTCCTCTCTTTGTGGGAAACCTCCTCTAGCAGGGAAACGGCTCTCACGATTTTTGCAAAGAAACCGTCCGTTTCGTGACTGGCCCATAGGCTCCCATGATTCCATCGCGAAACCGAAACAAGCTTTTCAAACTTTATCGAAACCATTCCGTTAAAGTCTCCTGGATTCATTCACCCAAAATCTTCCAAAACACACAAAGAACAGAACATGCTATTCGGGCACAAAGCTCTCTACTAGTTTTTCGCTGTGTATTTCTTTATCCACGCATTTAACCAAGTTGTATTTCGTTGGCTTTCACTTCAATTACCATGAAACGGTGCGGGAGTCATTTAATTACCTACAGATCATCAAAACCTTTTCGAGTTCTTTCTCTTACAAATTGTAGCCACACCGCACGCTACACATGATGGTTTCAACATTCTCCGAACTCTGTCTTTAAGCAAAGAAATTGTGACCTCATTTATGCAAGTGAACAGATTCACCTTTGGTAAAAAGTAATGAGGGCAAAACTTTCTTTCTAAAAAATTTTCCAAACATCGTAGCACTTCTAAGAAGCGATAACCAATCATTTCCTTGGACCACTTTAAGGGATCAATGACTTGTTCTCCGATGTAATAAAGGACGGTTTGCAAATGATATAGAGATAATTTACCCAGTGTTTTGTCTCGCTCTCTGATTTCCGAAAGACACAGAAGCAAGCGATATTTTGTAGTGCCCAGGGAAAAGAATTTTTTCTTTTCCGCAGATAAAAATGACAACTCCCACAGCGTTTCGGGATCGCTCATAGGGAGTTGACAAGGCCTTGCAACCACATGAGAAGGAGGCTCAGATTTCACCGGAAATCTACGACACCATTCCGAAATACTCTTCGGAATAGGAATTGTGGGTATCAACTCCACGACCACCGAACCATGGTTTATTTTTAACACGATTGTGGATCCCTCGCAGTATACTTCTACAGTTTCCACGCCACTTGGAAATTTATCCACTCCCTGTTCGACGCTACTGTTTAAGATTTTAAGAGCGCTCTTCATCGTCAACTGGAGTTTAGAGCGAACAAGATTTGCCGAGAGAAATCCGTCCGGGTCGAGACAGTCTCTCCAAGTTTCACAATTTTCTAGCTGCAATCTTGCAAAACCATCTTCCTCGGCGCGATGAATAACAAAATTTCCTCCATTGTCACCTAAGTGAAGAGGCACGCCAAACTCAAACCGATAACTTTCCTTTTCTACCATATCACCGATTCGAGCTCCGTTAAAAAGAACGTCCCCTATTGTAAACCGATCGTTAACGATTTGTGCATTAACTAAGAGCTTAAAAACAGCTGAGAAAGCCAGGCTTTTTTTTCTCTTAACACAGACCCTTCTCTCTCTCACCTGAACTGAGTAAAACTTATTAAGTTCACTGGTTAACTTCTCCTCGTAGTTGAACTCCTTACAGTTCTGATGCTTGTCTTGTGAAGCCAGTTTGTTTAATTGCGTGCAGGATGCAAACTTCTGCAGATTTTTGTAAGACATAGCCTTTTTGTTCAAAACTTTTCGATAAAGATCTGAATCTGATGGAAATCGCCGAAGATGTCTCCGAAGGGCAACGTTCGCTTCCGAACTTAGGTTTCCTCCGGCCAAATCAGTCCTTTCTCTGTTGAGATTTTGGACAGACATTTTTAACGAAGAAGGCAGATTGTACAAATTTAAAACAACAACTGCGTTAACACCTGCACACCTGCTGCTCTGATCACGTGACTATATTCCAACCTGCATTCGGAAGTCAGGCGTTTCCCCTTATATAACTTGTTTGTAAAGCTAAAACATTATTTCTAGAGACGAGCAAAGCAATGATTTTGGCGAAAATATTGCCCATGAAACGTGAACTTTCGTTTTCCGTCTGTCCCTCAATTTATCTTTTCTCTTGAGCTCCATAATGAATCGAGAAGCTCATATAAACGAAATGTTGCTAAAATATCGTTTTTTGATCAGAAAGGAAAACCGAACTACCTAGGGAAAAAACCTTTACCAGAGAAACAACAAATTTAACACACATATGGCCTCTTGTAAGGAGGCCTTTGGCTTATTAAAACATGGTTGGTAGAGGGGGTCCCCTCTACTAAAGGTGACTAGAAAAAAAGGAAAGAAAGGAAAGGAACTTTATTTAAGTACGAGTGTCCAGTCGTTCTAGCGCTGAAGCACTAATTGGGGATACTGTAAACGGAAATTAACAATTAACGCAAATCAAGTCAAATGATGGTTTTTGAGGAGAGGGGAAACCGGAGTACACGGAGAAAACCTCTCGGTGCAGAGTAGAGAACCAACAAACTCAACCCACATATGACGCCGGATCTGGGAATCGAACCCTGGCCACATTGGTGGGAGGCGAGTGCTCTCACCACTGCGCCATCCCTGTACCCCAAGGGGTCGCATAGGTGGAAGGCCGGAGAAGGCGAGTCTGACCATAGCACTAGCCCTGATATCTCTTTGCCTGGAGACGGATACCTTCGGTAATTCCCGGACAAAAAGGAACAACGAGAGATGTTTTCTCTAGCCTGCGAAGCAAGTGCTAAGTGAGAACGTTGAGAGTGAAGCAGAGCTAGTGTGAAATGGTCCCGGTCCTCTTTCATTTTCCATCTTATTGCTGCGCTTGCCACAAAGGCTAAACGTATCTTTAAACTTCCCCTTTTCTCGGTCAGCGGGCAGGATTGCATCATCAGACGATGACACCGCAAGTGACGTCACGTCGTGTTACTTCGATCGAAATTCGTAGTGTTGTCAGAGAATTTGTGTTGTTTCTCAACACGAAAATTTCGTCATGTCTACTCCGGCTAGAAGACGCTTAATGAGAGATTTTAAAAGGTAAGGTTTTGACCTTTTTCATTTAGATGGATTGCTGACTTAAGTGTTGAAAATGTAGCATTACGGAGGCGACCTAAACACACGTTATATCAAAAGCCTCTTAGCTGTATCTGTTGTTGGACATTTTGTGTCGGTGTTTGAATGTTAGGTTTTCATTAATTTTTAGGCTGCAAGAAGATCCCCCAGCCGGAGTAAGTGGTGCTCCGTCTGAAAATAATATTATGATATGGAATGCTGTTATATTCGGGTGAGTAGAAAGCTTAGCGTAAGGTGAAATTCTGAAACTAAAGACATCTTCTAACCATCAACTTTCTCGACACAGGCCTCAAGACACACCATTTGAGGACGGTGAGTTCAACACAGCAAGTTGTAACTTTATTAATTACCCTAAAAGTCCTTCTTGTGTTATTAGGGTGTCTAAATATCTGCTCTGGTGGTACTAAACAAACGTTTTAATTGACTAAATTCTTGTTTATTACAACAGGGACGTTTAAATTACAGATGGAATTTACAGAAGAATATCCGAATAAACCGCCAACGGTTAGGTTTATATCAAAAATGTTTCATCCAAATGGTAAGTCTAGCTGCATTTGGAAAAATGAAAAACAAAGCAATGACCTCTCTGCTCATGATAATTATTTTTCTTTCGGTTATTGTTTATAAAGGGAAAATGGGGAGGAAGAATAATAAGCCTACCTCCAGTAATGCGTGTGTTGCAGTTTTTATAATAATTATTGGTTATTATTATTGCAGACAGTAACTCAAAACTCCCGTCATATTTATTCAGTAAACAGGATGATTGCAGTAATAAGTCAGATTAACAGCGGGTTTTTGTATTAACACTGAGATGTTGCGTCAAATTTTAGTTTCTTTAGAATATGCTGTATTATGGTCTTGAGAGTTTTCAACTTTAAATGTCTTGGACTTACATCATATTCACCTGGATCATCACTATCCCATAAAGAGCAACCCCTCTTCACTCTAAAGCAAGTTATTCTTATCTGTAGTTCACACTTTAAAGATTGGGTGAATTTTTCATGTCCAAATGAACTATTATTAATTTTAGGGAAATTCTGGGTCCCAGATGGGATTTTAACTGATGGCTGTACTATCCTCCAAGATCTAGCTGAATCTAGTGAGATTCTTTACTAAGGAAGAGTTATCTGTGAGCTTTGACTAGAACAGCATCACACAATCATCTATTCAAATCGTTGAATATGTGATTGCCTTTTATCAACATGTGTACACTGAAGGTCAACTTTTTTAACAGTGATTTCAGTTGTCACCACAGCCAGTTATGTTTTCTGCAATAGCTGGCAATGTTACTGGCATACTGTTTGAAACATTCACATATCGGATTAAAAAACCACTGATTGCAACACATGCTGTGACCCTCAGCCTCAGTGACTGAGAGCAGTGATTAAAAAAATTAAACTACTGTGTAGTTACATGTAATTGGTTATGAAAGCAACAGTGCCGACCCAACGGCATGGCACAGTCGTGTTAACATTAGTAATAACTGGCGAAAGAGCTCCCATGCATCAAGTTAACCATTCAAGCTGTGAAAAATGGAAAAAATTAATATTAAATATACAATGAGTTAAAGATAGATTTGAATAACTATAATTTATCATTGATTATTGCATATTTCTGTCCGAAAAATATTCTATTGCTTTTGTGTTGTGATATTTTTCATCATCTAATGAGACTCAGTTACTCATGCTGTGGTTGCCTCTCTTTGCAGTTTATGCTGATGGTGGCATTTGTCTAGATATTCTTCAAAATCGTTGGAGTCCTACATATGATGTGTCTTCAATTCTCACATCAATACAGGTTAGTTTTTACAATAACTTGCATGCTGTTGACGTGCACATTGCTTAGGAATGTAAGAATGTTTCTTTGTAACCTCTGTTACATATACAATAATTTGTCCACTTTTTTGTGGCTAAATTTCTTGGGACGCTTTCAATAATGAGCGAAAAAATCGCTTTAAGCACAGGAGTACCTTACATTTTTGTAATTCTCCTTGCTTATAGCAGCCTCTAAAGTGCCCACCACCCCAAGAAATGTTGATGCCAACTGCAGCATTTCTCAATGTTTCCAGAATTCAAATCAAAATTGTTGGGGGGGGGGGGGGTGGGGGCGCATTATGTGCCTCATGCATTACCTTTGAAACCCCTTGTGCTTATTGTCCAGGATTATGTGTACATTGTACTGAGCAAGTATGACTGCAAGGTACAAACAGGGTTTGTTTCCACATGCAATATTAAAGAAAAAACAGTAACCAAGTTTTATAATTTATACTAGAATTCATGAACATCATGGACCAAAAACATTAATATTTTACTAAAATGTTTATTTAATAAAAATGGTAATGTGGGTGCTCTTTACTGTTTTGCCACAAGGCCAAACATTCTGTACAACATTCTTTGATGAAACCACCCTCAAGGGTGTGGATGAACCAAACAAGTTTGTGTTAAGCCTTCAAAATGATACCTGATGGGATTATCTGCTTCAACTGATACTGATAGTGGGCAAATAAAAAGAAAAGGGGCAGGTTTTATGAAGTAGGGAAAGTTTTGGGTCCGTTGAACTTGCTGAAGTGTTCAAGGCCAGAGCATCATTCATTCACCTATCTCAAAGTCTCTGGGGTTAAGTAGACTGCTACCTGGAATTATTGAATTAAGAGGCAAAGAGCAGTTGGCCTTATTATAGAATATAGCCAGCTTAATGGGCCAAATATTGTGTAGATAGTATCTTAAACCACTGACACCTCAAATGCCCAAGGATGCCCCCAGTTGGCAACTAAAATTGTCTGGCATCAGACATAGTAAAAATCTGTTTAAGGACGGTGCCTACTATTTTTATTGCGCATATGTTCTGCGCATCTCGAGATACTCGGGTTTCCTATCGGTGATGCTTACTAATACAGGGATATTTTGCACGTTTTAAAACTATACGGAGAAAGTAGATCTTAGTAAATACCCTTGGTATCCAAAAAGAAAATTGGGGGTAACCATGCATTTTTGAGAGATAATTAAGCTTCAATTTCAGAGAGAATGCCATACATTTCTTTGTATTTTAAAGCTTTTTACAAATATTATTCATGAATTATCTTTGAAAAATGCATGGTTACCCCCAATTTTCTTGTTGGATTTCAGTAACACTTGTTAAGATGTACATTTCCTGCATAATTATAAACCAGGGCAAAAATATCTTTGAATTAGTAGGCACTGTCCTTACGTATCACTCCCAGGAGTCAATGGGTTCAGGTAGATTGGCATATTTGATTGAAACAGGATCATCCAGCCATCTGACATGCAGTTGTTGTCTTGCAGTCTCTACTAGATGAACCGAACCCCAATAGTCCAGCTAACAGCTTAGCAGCCCAGCTTTATCAAGAAAACAAGCGAGAATATGAAAAGAAAGTAATCGCAATTGTGGAGCAGAGTTGGCTCAACAACTGATGTCCTAAACATGCTTGTAAAGGTCGTGAAAGGCAGCTTTGATTTTGGGATTTCTTTTTTTTTTTTTTTCTACCTTGCCATTCCACTGGTTTATTTGTCTTTTCACAAGCCTTGCAATTAGGGCACAGTTTATGGCAGAGGTCTTAGGGAAGATGCAACTGTCGTTATTTTTATACAGTTGTTACGAATATTGTGATGTGTTAATGAGTAGAGCTGTTACGGTGTATGTAGGTGTCAAGTTAATGTAAATTTTGGAATAAACTAGGACTATCCAGACTAATTTTTGTATAGGAATTTTTAACTCTTTGGTGTTTTGCATTATTCTTGTGAACTTGAGTGCTTGCTTTTGTTTTGATGTGGTTATGTGCCTTATTATCGATTTGTTTAAATACTGTAACATGTACATGATGGATCTAAGTGTACATACAGAAAAAAATAAAGTAATTACTCAACAATGAATGTATTTGTTTTGATGTTTTACTTAAAGTTGGTTCAATATTTGCAGGCTAGGTAGTTATTTTTGTCTGGGTACTCCACAACCTGTTGGACCACCTCAGCTGAGAGCTCTTTGTCCAAAGATCGATAATAATTTATTGATCCTTGGGTTAAAAATAGAATGATTATTGTTGTTAAACTTGTATTATTTTTACAATATTAGCTATTTTTGGTGGCTAAGAACAGCAGCTACACTGTCTGTAAAAATGTACCTTTTTGGAACAATTGGTTGTTATGGTATCAAACAACTTGGCCATGGAATATAAGGCACCACAGATTTCCACAACAATAACAGTAACGTTTCAATTAATTTTCAGTATGTTGGAAAATTTTTAATGACAAGGACCCTTTCTATAACTGCTCACCAATGATTTTGTTTTTTTAAGAAGTCTATATTATATATCTTGGATCATGTCAATAGACATGTAATATTATTATTTTGCATTAACTTTCTTTCAAAAGCTCAACTTGCTCATCAAGGAGATGATCACATTTTTTCCCTTTGGAGCAAAGTCATGGCAGAACTGACCAAGGAAAATGTGTTTTTTTTTAAACTTGGCATTGCCATCTCTGCCCCCATTGGCAGTGCCTAAGTACTTCTAATCTAAAGTATAATACAAGTTCTAGAAGCTGTGACCTTGCTGTAACATCTTCAATGATATGATGGTAAGAGGGCTATACACTTTTGGACCACAGTCTTGCCAAATAATTGCATGAGTCTTGAAAAGAGCTTGCCTTTTCTTTTGGTCATAATTCAAGTTCCACATAACTTTGCCAAAAACAGAGCTATGAAGATTGGTAGTCATCTTTTGTAACTGTTCCTCTTGGAGTGATGATAGCTAAGTTCATTTGGCGACATGCTCTGATCCACATTTGACTTTGGGATGTTTGAAAAGGGTGACTTGGTGTAACCATTGTAAAATAGAAAAATTCTCTTGCTGTATTCAAATGACAGAAACATGATCCCGGCATTTGGAACAATCTGTGCAAAAATAAGCCAAGAAAAAAAAATTATATTTAACAAGACACAGCTTGCTGATCAACATTGGGATGATGGAGTTAGCAGGAAGTCTACACCTAAGTATGTACTTATACTAAAACAGTAATTATACATTTTAGGCTCAGTGAATAAGAATCGAGACAAACCTAGCCTTCAGTGAATAATTGTTAATTATCATTCCATGAAAAACTGAGTTCCACAGATTGTTCCACAGGCTCATTAACGCTTGTTTTGGACTGCCTCCATGGTGACTATTGTTATTAAGCAGAACCACACTGTACTGTACATGATGTTCAGCCAACAAAAAGGGTAGATAAGAAAATGCAGGGACAAATTCCCTTTCATTAATTTTGAGCCTCACAAGAACACTGGATGGTGATCATACTATGATTGGCCAATTTAATCCACCATATTCTACACCACGGACCTGCTAAAATTAGGTTATTTTAGTTTAGGGATTTTGTTGCTTAGTTCAAAGATCTACGGATAAACAAAATCTTGCTAACCTTGTGGGAAAAAAGGCAGAGTGGTAAATAAGAAAAAAGCCTTACCTTTAAAACAGTTGCTGTTAAACCCCTCCACAAGCCAGTGACCCTGTTTATTTTGACAGTTTGAATGAAGGCACTGGTCATACCTTTGAAGTCAATGTCAACTCCACCATGATTCGGAAGAGTTCTGCTCCTTGCCTGATAGAAAGCAAACAATGAACTTTGAACAAGTAGTATTTAAAAATGCAATCTGCAGAGAAAATAATCCCAGGAATTTTTGTGATCAAATGATGATAGGTGAGAATAGAGCTGCTATTGAATCATACTGTTATATATCGTAACTGTCAACTCTGTAAAATGTATCATAATTATGCAAATGTTTTGCATTTTGTGAAAGTGCAATTTAATGATTATTATTGTTCTGATGGTACATGTTTGCTACCAAAATACACTGCACTACCCCTTTTATCTATTGTGTGAAGGCAGTAACTTAAACTACACACAACATGGTTAAAATCCACAAGTGCCAGGATACTATCAACCAGTGTAACAACCGGTAGGCTTCGGGATGGCAATGGTGCCACAAAAATCTTAGGAAAAAATAATAATATTGAAATAAGGGAGAATGTCTATGCTGTTCTGGAAGAGGGGATGGGTGTAAGAAACAAATGTACAGTTTCTGCTATAGTTTTTTTCACCTTGCTAACTGACCTGCATTTTCTTCCGGATTGTATCAAAGGGAAATGACAATGTCTGTTTAAAAAGAGATTAATTAATTTAATGCAATGAAATGACATAAGATGCAATGCACTGTTAAGTGGCAAAAATGCCATAAAAATCAAGATAATGAGATGATTTTTAGTTCTTGTCATTCTTTGTTTAATCTCATCAAGGATTTCTAATATTAGGCTCCAATACAACCGCCACTAGGTCGTGCAATGTCCCCAGTGGCAGTGAGAGGTGGCTGTATTCGCAGGCTAAAAGAATATATGTACAGCAATAATTTGGTGAAAACAATACTGGTAATATTAATAACAAAGTGGTAAGACAAGTGGTAATCTTTAACACTTCAGTCTTCCCTCTGAAAGTAACATCTGCTAAGGTTGTTGAGATATCAGTCAATAGCAAACATCTTTCTCAGGATATGTGTACAGGGTACAGGTCATTGTTTTACCAATACAGAAACAGCCTAACCATTTAGCAATCATGCTAAAATTATGCCTAAAAACTTTTGTTTATACCTAATTAGACCTAAGTTTAGCTTTAATGTTTAGGATACTTTTTGTATTTGGTAAAATAATGACCTGTGACTTGTGACCTGTACCTCCCATATTTCACCTGCTGAAACAATATTTTAAAAAGTAATTTCAAGGTTTATTAGTAAACTAAAACTGACAATTAAAAATTCCCCTGCAACTATTCTTTGTTAATAGGTCGCTAACAAACTGCATTTCATGTCTGTACTAGCCGAGGATAATAACAAACAACTGATGCTAAAAATCTTACAAAAAAAATTACCCTCAATATTTATTTCATTTTGACAGAAATTTCATTATTCCACTGAAGCAATTTGAATAACCTTGGCAACAGCTGCAGCTAGACATCCACTAACAAACATGTAAACAGGTGTGACTTGGCCTCCAAGTGGATTAGCAATCACTGAATTATCTATTATACTGTAGGCTAAATATGATCCTCCAGCAAAGGGTACCACACCTGAAAATAATGAAATGTACCATGTAATAAGTCGTCAAGTGATTTTTGGTTGGTGAGGGGCTTTGAGCATGTTGAAGTTCTTCTGGGGTTTCACGGGTTACAATAATTATTGTCGAGTTTTGCAGACTCATCTTTTTTCTTTGCACACGGTATCTTTCAGACACTTCATACTCTTTAGGAGGACAAAGTTAATGCGGTGGTGAGAGTGCTCGCCTCCCACCAATGTGGCCTGATTCCCAGATCCAGCACCACGTGTGGCTTGAGTTGGTTGGTTCTCTTCTCTGCTCCAAGAGGTTTTTCTCTGGGTACTCCAGTTTACTACACTCCTCAAAAACCAATGTGATTTGATATGTATTAATTTAATTTGATTCCATTTGTGCATGACCCCAAAGGTTTTTTTTTTTTTTGAGCTTTAAACATTATCGTGTGAAAATAAAATGTTCCTTCTATTATTATTATTATTATTATTATTATTATCATTATTATTATTATTATTATTATTTGTTGTTGTTGTTATTAATGAATCTAAATCTGTAAACGATTGATCAAATAAACTTCAACACACCATATCACTAACCTCAATGTAAAACTAACATTTTAGTAACTTAGCTTTTTGTTATATTAGGGTGCAAGGTAGCATTATAGCATCCCAAACATGGCCTGACTGTCACAGATGTGATGCTAGGGATAAATCCCACCAGGGAATGACTGGCCTTAAAACCCAACACAATTGCCAAGATCAAGATGAATACTGGTAATAACTAACTGCCACACCAGTAAGATAATCTTTGCTGATGTCATTGTCTTCATTTTGGGTCATTATCATACGCATTTGCTCACAAAAGTACAAAGTAATATATTATAGACTTCAAGAGGGAAAAAACTTGACCCCATTGACCCCTCCTGAAGGTGCCCTAGGATACCCCCAGTTGACAAGTAAAATTGTCTGGCGTTAGACAGAGTTAAAGCTGTTACTTAAGTCTCCCTCCCAGGATTCAATGGCTTATAATTAGTTAAGTGCCTATGAAGTAAAAAAGTATTTTTTTCTTATTTTAAAGACCTTTCAAAATGACGAAGAATGATGTTTTCTATTATTTTTGGAATACCTTCTCTTGTTCCATAAATATATAAGTTTTAATGTTCAAAAACTGATGGCACCACAAACTTTACAATGACTAATAAATCACAAAATTGAGAATTGAGACTAAAATTAATTGCAGGAGAATCAGCTTCAACAATAAAAACACTTCACAAATCCTGTGTTTTCTTAGGTAAGCAGTACTTTGTGCTAGCAACACTTCCAA
>NC_090872.1:5055169-5057669 GCF_036669935.1 Montipora foliosa | reverse complement strand
TGGAAAGTCTTTTAAGTGTTCATATTAAGGATACAGAAAGATATGGAGAAATTCTGATTGGCATGAGCATTGTACAACGGAAAGACACCAAACAAACGGACGACGATGACTGAGCTCACGATCAAGCACGATGAAGAACAGTGAGCTAGGGAGCGCGAAGGTCCCCAGCTCAAAAAGAGATTGGAACCCGGGTGAATTAGAGAGGAAAATGCCGGTTGTCTAGCACCAGCCGTAGTGAGGGGACAGCCTCAAATCGTAGTCCAAAATTTTCTCATGGAATTTCTGAAATGTGGTCTTACCATTTTTACTTTACCGAGAATTTCCAGAATATGTTTTGCATTTGAGAAGTCTTGGACGTGTTCCTATAAAAGGTGTCTCTGGCACCAAAAAAAAATTCCAAGAAGTTTCGAGGCACTCTGGACCTTCCGCCCGAAGTTTATGCCTTTCAGTTTCCCTAGTAACCCGATAAAAAAAATTTCCATAGAACTCAAGATACACAGAAGGATAATTTTAATGGCAGCATTCATCTGCAACATAAAGAGAATTTCACTCATCCTGCAATTGTCACGGTCTTTGTCTTGTTTAAGTTTTTCTTGTTTGCATCTTCTTGCGAGGCTCTGAGATGTTACATCAAGTCAGAAAATTGAGCGAGTTGGAGGCAAATCTTAAATACGGCTACTCATCAAATCGCCACTTCACGTACAACGCCTTGAACTTGTCAAAACCAACCAAGACACCAGCACCAGCCATTCCACGCAATATGTTAGCTCCAGCACCCTTCATCAAAGACATGGGACCCTCGTTCTTCATGATCTGTATTGTGCAATCAATGGAACCCTTGTACTTCACTGCCTGTCCAGACGTCATCATCATACGTCTTCTTATAGTGTCAATTGGATAAGAAGCCAAGCCCGATGCCACAGTCACTCCATAACCCAAGATAAAGGAGAGCACCAAAGAAGCATCTTCGCCCAATAGCAAGGGCTTCAAGGTGTCATACAAGCCAAAGTAGAAGCCACGGTAAACAACAATACCAACACAGGAAATAACAAAGCCTCTGTACAGTCCCACAATGCCATCACTCGCCAGGGTCTTGCGGTAGACATCAATGAGACCGTTGAATTCACGTTCGGAGTTGCCTTTTCCAGCGGACTTCGCATCATTAGCCAGTCGCGTTCGTGCGTAATCCAGGGAGTAAACAAAAGTCAGGGACATGGCTCCTGCTGCGCCGCCAGAGGCAATGTTCTTGCTGAATTTGGTTGCATAACTATCGCTCTTTTTCGGTTTAAAGAGAGCCTTGATCTGATCTTTAAAAGCAAAGTTCAATGCCTGGGTTGGGAAGTATCTGATGCAGTTGGCCAGATTACCTGGAAATAGAAGAAACATATCATCTTTGTGACAGCTGAATCACACATTCCTATCTTTGGTAAAAGTCCTTTTTCCTTTGCCGAAAATACTTTCACCACAATTTAAGAAGGCGGTGGTATGATAAACTCAATTGTAAAACTGAAACTTGAAATCTGATCGAAAGTCGAACACTGAAAGTCGGCATTGGATTGGATGCTATACTCGTGAAAAACAGCGTGGAATAATTTAAAAGGTAACGCAACCCATAATTCGTATTAAAAAAGGTTCAAATTGTTACCCCTCCAAAAGGAGACGATTCCTTCCGCGTTGTACGTTCTCATTGTACAATCAATAACGCCTTTGTATGGTGAGTCGAGGCGGCCAGCCTTGATCATCTCATCCTGATTTTGTACCAGAAGCTTTACTCGTTCAATTGGAGCGGCAGCAGTCTTAGATATGATGGCTGCTGCACCACTCAGCCCAAAGTTCTCCACAAAATGCAGCTTCTTTTGCTCTCTAGGCATCTATTGTAAAAAAGGACAAAAAAAAAATTGTGTTAGTGGTTGTATCGATGAACCGATGCGTGCGATGGTGGAGAACGCTCCCTAAGTTGGTATCAATCAGGTGGTTCATGGAGATGGGTACCCTGTGCAATGAAGTTGATCGGTCACGACAGGAAAATGTTATTTGTCATAGCACGACTCGCAGGATTGGTTAAAATAATGCTGAACACAAGTTAAACAATTAGATCCTGAAAAATAAATTAACTGCGAGGTTGTAAATATGGGCTGCAAGTAATCTCCTTTGGTCATATTCTGTCTGACCAATCTTATTTGCCTCAAAAAGTGATCAACTTCATCTTCAACTTTATTAACGTTAAAGCAGTAAATCACACATACACACTACCTTCATTTAGCAAAGGCTATTCGAGGCAGGCAGTGTGGGGACGCTACATACATGTCACAATACTAACACTTATGATACAGTTTACAGCAATATACGAGGAAAGAGAGAGAATTATCATAATGATACGAAAAATAAATATACGTCTTAATAAGTAAATAAATAAGAAATTACATTACATTGAATTAACTTGTTTCATGTTTAAATTATTTAATAATAGCATAACTATACCGTCTTTGAAGATCGAGCA